>NC_026006.2:1890345-1987351 GCF_000442705.2 Elaeis guineensis
ACTCCTATGGGAGCCGGGCTCCATCCCCAACTTCAACTACTGGTAAGCTCCGTCCAGACTCCTACGGGAGCCGGACTTCATCCCTGATTTTAATTGCAGGAAGACTCCGCCCGGATTCCTATGGGAGCCGGGCTCCGTCCTCGACTCCAACGGCTGCAGACAGACTCCGCCCAGATTTCTACGGGAGTCGGGCTCCATCCTCGACTCCAACGGCTGCAGACAGACTCCGCCCGAATTTCTACGAGAGCCGGACTCCGCCCACGACTTCAACTGCAAGTGGACTCCGCCCGGACTCCTACGGGAGTCGGGCTCCATCCCCAACTTCAACTACTGGTACGCTCCGTCCGGACTTCTACGGGAGCCAGACTTCATCCCTGATTTTAATTGCAGGAAGACTCCCCCCAGATTCCTACAGGAGTCGGGCTCCATCCTCGACTCCAACGACTGCAGACAGACTTTGCTCGGACTCCTACGGGAGTCGGACTCTGCCCACGACTTCAACTACAAGTGCACTCCGTCCGGACTCCTACGGGAGCCGAGCTCCGTCCCCAACTTCAACTGCTGGTAAGCTCCATCCGGACTCCTACGGGAGCCAGACTTCGCCCCTGATTTTAATTGCAGGAAGACTCCACCCGAATTCCTATGGGAGTCGGGCTCCGTCCTCGACTCCAACGGCTGCAGAAAGACTTCGCCCAGACTCCTATGGGAGCCAGACTCTGCCCACGACTTCAACTGCAAGTTGACTCCGCTCGTACTCCTATGGGAGCCGGGCTCCGTCCCCAACTTCAACTGCTGGTAAGCTCTGTCCGGACTCCTACGGGAGTTGGACTTCGCCCCTGATTTTAATTGCAGCAAGACTCCGTCTGGATTCCTACGGGAGTCGGGCTCCATCCTCGACTCCAACGGCTGCAGACGGACTCCGCCCGGATTCCTACGGTTGCCGGGCTCCATCCTCGACTCCAACGGCTGCAGACAGACTTCGCCCGGACTCCTACGGGCGCCGGACTCCACCAACGACTTCAACTGCAAGTGGACTCCACCCGGACTCCTACGGGAGCCGGGCTCTGTCCCCAACTTCAACTGCTGGTAAGCTCCGTCTGGACTCCTATGGGAGCCAGACTTCGCCCCTGATTTTAATTGCAGGAAGACTCCACCTGGATTCCTACGGGAGCTGGGCTCTGTCCTCGACTCCAACGGCTGCAGACAGACTTCGCCCGGACTCCTATGGGAGCCGGACTCCGCCCACGACTTCAACTGCAAGTGGACTCCGTCAGGACTCCAACGGGAGCCGGGCTCCGTCCCTAACTTCAACTGCTGGTAAGCTCCATCCGGACTCCTACGGGAGCTGGACTTCGCCCCTGATTTTAATTGCAGCAAGACTCCGTCTGGATTCCTACGGGAGTCATGCTCCATCCTCGACTCTAACGGCTGCAGACAGACTCCGCCCGGATTCCTACGGTTGCCGGGCTCTGTCCTCGACTCCAACGGCTGCAGACAGACTTCGCCCGGACTCCTACGGGAGCCGGACTCCACCCACGACTTCAACTGCAAGTGGACTCCGCTCGGACTCCTACAGGAGTCGGGCTCCGTCCCCAACTTCAACTACTGGTAAGCTCCATCCGGACTCCTACGGGAGCCAGACTTCGCCCCTGATTTTAATTGCAGGAAGACTCCACCCGGATTCTTACGGTAGTCGGGCTCCGTCCTTGACTCCAACGGCTGCAGACAGACTTCGCCCAGACTCCTACGGGAGCCGGACTCCGCCCACGACTTCAACTGCAAGTGAACTCCACCCAGACTCCTATAGGAGCCGGGCTCCATCGCCAACTTCAACTGCTGGTAAGCTCCGTCCGGACTCCTACGGGAGCCGGACTTCATCCCTGATTTTAATTGCAGGAAGACTCTGCCCAGATTCCTACGGGAGCCAGGCTCCATCCTCGACTCCAACGGCTGCAGACAGACTTCACCCGGACTCCTACGAGAGCTGGACTCCGTCCGGACTCCTACGGGAGCCGGGCTCCATCTGTTGGAAAATGTGTCCCAAAAAGCCAATCGTCAAACTGTTGACGGTTGAGCAACCAAGTATTGTAATTGATCTGTTAATAAATAAAATATATTTGGCATCTTCATCACAAGCTTTCATCTTCTATTGAACTCCGTTGTTATGATGAAGTCCTTGGGACTATTTAAGTTCGATAAAGAGAGGATTTATCGATTAGTCGTTAAAACTATTCACGATCAAATGATAGGCTGTTAATAAGGACGACAGCTTCTATCGAGCATAGATCGCTGTAGGCCATATGGGTTGGTTGTCCTCTTAACCAAGGAGTATGGAGACACTGGTATGGAATACAGGTGAGATATAAGGGTACATCATCATTGAACATGACCAACTCCAGAGCATTCTGCTGTCGAGAATATCTCTGATGGGATATAGGTATTAGTGTCCCTTAGACTTGAGATCGCCTCAGTGACTTGCAAGCAACTCACTGTGCTTTGGTACTGGACTAACTGAATTTCTAATTCAGAGATGGAAGGCTTCTGGGCACAGTCAAGTACTTGCGAATTCAGAGTGTGATCGAGATAGGATTGACCACTCCAAGAGTTGGAGAAGAATGAGTCGCTGTATTTCAATTTAGCAAAACCTTGGCCAGGGTAATCCATCAGATGAATTTGATATTTTGAAATACAATGTGGACAACCTGATCAGAGTTGACAGTTGAACTCTGGGGTGTCCTATGATCATTTTGGTCAAGGGGATGAATTATATGAAAACTATATCCGCATGAGTTCTAAGGATGTTGTTCTACACATTCGACCTATCCGGTCATCGGGTACCATTGCTAGATGGTCACTTCGATTGGTATAGAAATTTATTCCTGTGCTACCGACTTAGGTTCGGACCTATAAGGTCACACACATTAGAGTTCATGATCCGATCAGATGGTTGATCAACGATTAAGAATCGTTCTAGGGTTAAATGATCAATACGATTGACATTTAACCCAGTGCAAGTATTGCAGGAGGATCGATTAGCAATTAGATTGCTAATTGACTTAATTTGATTAAGCCAATGGGCTGAGATTAAGTCTAATTAAATATAATTTAATTAGATTTATTTTGAGCTTGATTGGATCAAGTTCAACTGGTTTATTGGATAAGCCAAGTGCAAGGAAAAACTAGTCCTAGTTCAACTAGGACTTGGGTCAATCTAATTTCTAATTTGATTAAAAAATTAAATCAGATTTAAATCTAATTTAATCTGATTAAATTAAGTTCTTAATTGGGTTAAGATCTATTTTAATTAGGTTGATCTAATTTTGGTTTGATCTGGTTTGAGAAACCAAATTAAAACAAGTCATGAGATAGAATCCTAGTAAGACTAGGATTCCACCTTGCACCACATAAGCCTTCCCCATGCCCTCTCTCTTATTCAACGCCAATCTCCACTTATTTTGTGTGACAAAAGCCCTCTCCCAGGTCTTTCCCACGTTCACAAAAGGTCTCCTCTCTTCTTTCTTACATGGAAGGTGGTTTGGATCAAATCAAAAAGGAATAAGTTTGGATTTTGAATTCTATGAGATAGAGTTTTAGAAATCCAAAACTCTTTCAATTTTGCACCGAATTTATCCATTTTTTTTTTGAAATTTTTGTAGATTTTAGGGTACATATTGTGCACCCTTTTCTGGTAATCCATTCATGAAAATATGGAGGAGGTGCTCAAGAGTTGGGCGCCCCTTAACTTGTCATGTTTGGATAAGCCTTGACTAGGTATTTGACCTAGACAAGGACTCTATCATATCTCTCTGTATAAAATGAGTTTCTTCATAAAATTTTTGGAGAAGACAGAAATTTGAGAGGTCTTTGTGCCATCCAAGAATTATAGAGAAATACCTTTGGGTCATGGAGATATAAAAGATGCAAGTTAGGGTGTCTAGAGAGAAAAATGTGAAGAAGAAGAGGGTCTTCTTCTAAGTTTTTTGTTTTCATATCTTTCCTCCCTCCATCTTGAGTTTCCTGAGAGTGTCTTAGATCTGAAACTCCTCCTTTTACTTTCTATCTTTGGAAGAGTCCAAATCAAGAAGAAGGAGGTACCTGATCAACCATCAAAGAAGGATCAGCGCAGTACTAGCATACTGTGCTGATTTCCTGAAGCAGGACTTCTGATCGAGATTCATGGGCTCATGTAGATGACTCCTAGAGGCCGGACATGTGTGTGGCTTGCAACATCATCCTCAAGCCTGGATCAGCGAGGTTAGAATGTCTAACTTGCAAGGTAATAGATCTGATCTATTGTTTAATACATACATTAGATGTAGTATAGAAACATGTTGATATGATCAACATGTTGTTCATGTTATATTTATATATTTTAATTTTTGATTTAATGCTATGTAATAATCATATAAGAAGAATCTTAGATCTAGGGATTCTCTAGTTTTAGAAAATAAATTTTGATTTATTTTAGTCTTTCGCTGCCTGATCTTGAAAAAGTTTCAAGATCTAACCCTGAAACCCTAGATCTGGTTCCTACAATTGGTATCAGAGCCAGGTTCTTTATTACATGATTATTTATACATACTTAGATTATTTCTTAGATTAGATCTAATTTATAATCTAATTATTAAATCTGAAATTAAAATTTTAGATTAATCACAAACTGCAAGGTTGTCCTGCTGTAAGGTTTACCCCTTACAGTGCAAAGGTTGTCCTAGTTTGTGTAGATCTATCTTTAATCATAAATTTGTTAGATATGATCTAGATTAAATTTATGATTTATTAGATTTAAAAGATGTTTAAATCTGAAATAAAATCTCTTTGTTAATAATTTTTGTGCAAAGAAATTGTTTAAAGTTGAAATTGTTTCAATTACATGAACCTGTTTAGATTAGATCTAAAGTAGTTTCATGTTTATTTCACTTGTATCTTGATTATGAATCAAACATGCAATATGGTTGGTAGAATCATATTATAAAATTATTTTACAAATATAAAAATTATTTTTTGAAAAGCCGAACCCAACCCTCAGCCCAAAACTTAATTAAGAATTAAGAAGTTGTTTGATTAGGTTCTAGGATTGTGAATTGAAGAACCTAAGACACAAATCATAACATATTGGGTTAATGGGTTAGTGGGAATTAGGTCCATTAATTGGGTTAGACCTATGGTTAGATTAAAGATGGACTTAATTAGAGAATTGACTAAATCTAATCAATTGTTGTCTTAGATTAGGTCAAGGATTCTCTAGATAAATTATAATAGTTGTAGTTGGTCAAGTCCATGTCTTTAACGAGAACCAAATGGACTTGATTCTTGGCTAAGCGGTCTAGCATGAACTGTTTGGTTGATCTAATCGAAACTAATTAAACCAGTTGGTGTCTAAGGTAAACCAGACCGGTGGTTTTTAATTGGGAGCCCGCTTACCTGGCCATTTCTGATGGTGTCTAAGGCAAGCTTTGGCAGACCCTCCCACTGATCGAACTTACTTGGTCTCTTGGTGAAATTATATTTTGATCGGATCACTTGACTATTCGAGCTGACCCATGTCAGCTAGGTAAATCAGTGTGACTGATTTAGGTGCTCCTAGACCAGCCCTTTTAATGGTCTCCCTTAAGCTGACTTGGTGAAGCCAGTGGGAGGATCATGATAAGCTGCTCATCTGACCTGATCCTCTAAATTATTTAAATCTTCTAAAATTATTAGGTCCTTAAAATGATAAAGTTATGGAGATAACTGAGTCATAGCCTCCCATTAAGGTGTTTGATAATGAGTCCATTAACTCAATAATCATTACAGACCCAAAGGCCTAGTGCTTGTTGACTAATGGAATTATCACTCATCATATGATGACTTGGAAGTATCTCTCTAATGGTGGTTAGGTGAGCCAACCAAAGTTGGACTTAATCATTCGTTGGTTAGATACACCAAGTATGATCATGTTAATGGTTGGACCTAACCGGATCCTTACAGTGGAGGCCAAAGCCTACTGATTAGGTTTCTGGGGCAAAATTAAAATTACTAAAAATTATTTAGAGAAATAATTGGTTATAAACCTACCTTTAGATGTACATGGGTTGACCAACCAAAGTTGGGCTTGTGTGCAGTCTAAGTGGATTCTAGTACCCGCTAAGGAATTAGGGTAATTCCTCGAGTTGGAGGTAGAGGCTACCAATTCGAATAAAATAGTGGGAGAAACCTTTTGATTAAAGTCCAAATCCTTAGGTTTAATGAATCAATTACTAATTAGGTTATGATTTTCTTTTGTGCAGATATGGCCACTTCCCTATCACTCCGATCATTATTGGACAATGATAAGTTGGTGGGACCCAACTTCGGTAGCTGGTACCGAAAGTTGAAGATAGTCCTAGAGCATGAACGGATCCTATATGTGATAATGGATCTTGCACCTAAGGAGCCAGCTGTCAATGCACGTGGAACAGTCAGAGACACTTACCAGAAGTGGCTAAGTGACCGGACCACGGTGCGCTGTATCATGCTGGCTGCTATGAGCGATGAGTTCAGTCGCAGATTCGAGACGGCTCAGCCAAAGGACATGCTTCAAGTGTTGGAGGATGCCTTTGGCACACCCGATGACGTGGAGAGGCACAAGACTAGTTGTGCCATCTTCAATGCCAAAATATGAGATGGTGCCTCTGTCACTGATCATGTATTGTACATGATCGAGCTGATGGAATGATTGAGCAAGCTCGGCTTTCCCTTGCATGAGCAGCTTGGGAAAGATGCAATACTGAACTCGCTACCCAAGTCTTATCTCCCATTCCTCACTCATTATAGAATGACAAAGCCTGAAGTAAACTACCACGGATTACTGGGGTTGCTTCAGAACTTTGAGAAAGATCACCAACTCCATAAGAAGTCGGTGAACTTAGTGGGAGGTTCGTCTTCTGGTTCTCGACCCTTTAAGAAAGGGAAGAAGAACAAGAAGAAGAAAGTGAAGAAAGGTGCAAGTTCAGGCTGGGACATCTGTGCAGTGTCAGACCAAAAAGATCAAACCCAATAAGAGTCAAGCTGAATGCTTCTTTTGCAAGAAGCGGGGGCACTGGAAGAGGAACTGTCCCCAGTACATTGCCTCCCTAGACCCGAACAGGCAGAGAAAGCAGCAAGTTGTTGCTGGGCAAGGTATTTATATGATAACTCCTTGTAATTTCTCTATTTGTGATATAACTGACTGGGTATTAGATACCGGTAGCCCTTACCATATTTGCAATTCGTTGCAGGGGTTGCAGGTCAGTAGGAGATTCGAGCAAGGTGAGAGGTTCCTAAACATTGGAGATGGAAGACCAGTTCCAGTTCTAGCATTAGGAATCTTGAAACTTGTATTTGAATCCCATATCATTGTTCTTAATGATTGTCATTTCTGTCCTAGTTTCTTTTTAAATGTCATTTCTGTAGGCCTTCTGGCCAAAAATGATTATGAAATTTCAATAAAGAAATAAATTTGTAATATCATTGAGAATGGTATTACTATATTTTGTGGACATTTGAACAATGGTGTGTATATGTTATCACAACCTGTTAATGTAGTCTATTCAACTGGCAAGCACCCTAGATTAGATAGTGTGTCAGATATCTACTTATGGCACTGTAGGCTAGGTCATATAAACAAGAACAAAATAAATAGGTTGACTCAAGAGGGAATCCTCAAAGTCAGTGATTGTGAATCACTTCCAACCTGTGAGTCTTGTCTTCTTAGTAAAATGACCAAGTCACCTTTTACTGAAAAAGGTGAGAGAGCTACTGAGCTCTTGGGCCTAGTACATACTGATGTATGCGGGCCCATGAGCACCAGTGCTAGAGGTGGATATTTCTACTTCATAACTTTCACGGATGACCTATCCCGATATGGATATGTCTATCTGATGAAACATAAGTCGGATTCATTTGAAATGCTCAAACGATTTCAAAGTGAAGTAGAAAAATAAACTGGGAAGAGTATTAAAACTCTTCGATCTAATCGAGAAGGAGAATACCTTTCTAGTGAATTTCTCACATATCTAGGAGAGAATGGGATTCTCTCCCAATGGACTCCTCTAGGAACACCACAGCATAATGGTGTGTCTGAAAGGAGGAATCAGACTCTGTTAGATATGGTCCGATCCATGATGGGTTTTGCTAGCTTGCCGATATCCTTCTGGGGATATGCACTCGAATCGGCCTGTTATCTGTTAAATAAGATTCCAAGTAAGTCTGTAATTAAGACTCCATATGAGATATGGACAGGGTGTAAGCCAATATTTTCACACCTTAGGGTCTGGGGGTGCCCGACCTATGTCAAACGATTAGTCACAGACAAACTTGGACCTAGGTCTAACAAATGCTCATTCATAGGATACTCCAAAGAGACAAAAGGATATTTTTTCTACCATGCTGATGAACAAAAGGTGTTCGTCAGTCTTAAGACAATCTTTTTAGAAAAGGAGTTTCTTGGTGAAGGAATCGTTGCCTCTAAGGTTGAACTTGATGAAGTTCAACAGGTAGAAGGACCAACACCAATAGCTGAACCTGAGTCGGATATGATTAGATCAGATCCGGAGTCCAATATACCTGCACCATTAAGGCGATCCGATAGAGTACCGCATCAGCCGGACAGATACTACGATTTCTTGGTCCGAGATGGTGATCCCATCAAACTTGATGAGAATAATGAGGATCCGATCACCTATATGGATGCAATGCAGAGATCTGATTTCAAGAAATGGCTTGAAGCCATGAAATCCGAAATGGAGTCCATGAAGGTCAACGATGTATGGACATTGGTTGATCCACCTAAAGGAGTTAAACCCATTGGGTGTAAATGGGTCTTCAAAAGGAAGAGGGGCGCAGATGGAAAGGTGGAGACCTATAAAGCCCGTCTGGTTGCCAAGGGGTATCGTCAACGTTATGGTATTGACTATGATGAGATGTTTTCTCCTGTGGCAATGCTCAAATCCATTCGGATAATGCTTGCAATAGCTACCCATCTGGATTATGAGATCTGACAGATGGATGTAAAGACAGCTTTCCTGAATGGAGAGCTGACTGAAGAGGTGTATATGATACAACCTGAGGGGTTTACATCCACAGATGAGTCCAAGGTGTGCAAGCTTCAGAGATCCATTTATGGACTGAAGCAAGCTTCTCGGAGTTGGAACATGCATTTTGATAAGGTGATCAAAATGTATGGCTTCATTAAGAATGGAGAAGAGCCCTGCATCTATAAATAGGCAAATGATCCAGTTGTGGTATTCTTTGTCTTGTACGTGGATGACATTCTCTTAATCGGGCATGACATCCCCGCACTACAGGGAATAAAAGTTTGGTTGTCATCACAGTTCTCCATGAAGGACCTGGGTAAAGTATCCTACATCCTAGGGATGAAGATCTATAAGGATAGATCTAAAAGGATGCTTGGGTTATCCTAGTCCATGTACATAGACACTGTGCTGAAGAGGTTCAGCATGGAGAATTTCAAGAAGGGCTATCTACCGATATGCCATGGAATTTCTCTCTCTAAGAAGGATTGTCCGACAACTTCTGAAGAGAGAGAGCGTATGAGTAGAGTCACATATGCTTCAGCCATGGGATCTATCATGTACGCCATGACATGTACAAGACCAGATGTGGCATACTCACTAGGAGTAGTGAGTAGATACCAATCTGATCCTGGAGAAAATCACTGGAAAGTGGTTAAAGCCATTCTTAAGTATTTGAGAAATACTAAGGACCAATGATTGGTTTATGGCGAGTCAGATCTGAAACTTGTGGGGTTCACAGACTCCAGCTTCTAATCTGACCATGATGACAGCAGGAGCGTGTCGGGTTATATCTTTACTCTGAATGGTGGAGCCATCTGCTGGAAGAGTTCCAAGCAGCATACTGTGGCAGACTCTGTTTGTGAAGCGGAGTACATCGCAGCATCGGATGCTGCGAAGGAAGCTGTGTGGCTGAGAAAATTCATCAATGAGCTCGGAGTAGCACCCTCCCTCGATGGTCCGGTCCTGCTCTACTGCGACAGCACTGGTGCCATAGCTCAGGCGAAGGAACCCAAAGCACATCAACGAACGAAGCACATCTTGCGCCACTTCCACTTGATCCGAGAGATCGTGGATCGAGGTAACGTCGACCTTCAGAAGATCGATGGAAAGGAGAACCTAGCCGACCCCTTCACTAAAGCCCTGGTGATAAAGGAGTTCGACAATCACAAGTTGAAGATGGATATTAGATACTGTGCCGAGTGGCTTTAGGACAAGTGAGAGTTGTTGGAAAATGTGTCTCAAAAAGCCAATCGTCAAACTGTTGACGGTTGAGCAACCAAGTATTGTAATTGATTTGTTAATAAATAAAATATATTTGGCATCTTCATCATAAGCTTTCATCTTCTAATGAACTCTGTTGTTATGATGAAGTCCTTAGGACTATTTAAGTTCGATAAAGAGAGGATTTATCGATTACTCTTTAAAACTGTTCACGACCAAATGATAGGCTGTTAATAAGGACGACAGCTTCTATCGAGCATAGGTCGCTGTAGGCCATATGGGTTGGTTATCCTCTTAACCAAGGAGTGTGGAGACACTGGTATGGCATATAGGTGAGATATAAAGGTACATCATCATTGAACGTGACCAACTCCAGAGTATTCTGCTGTCGAGAATATCTCTAATGGGATATAGGTATAAGTGTTCCTTAGACTTGAGATCGCCTCAGTGACTTGTAAGCAACTCACTGTGCTTTGGTACTGGACTAACTGAATTTCTAATTCAGGGATGGAAGGCTTCTGGGCACAGTCAAGTACTTGCGAAGTCAGAGTGTGATCGAGATGGGATTGACCACTCCAAGAGTTGGAGAAGAATGAGTCGCTGTATTTCAATTTAGCAAAACCTTGGCTAGGGTAATCCATCAGATGGATTTGATATTTTGAAATACAATGTGGACAACCTGATCAGAGTTGACAGTTGAACTCTGGGGTGTCCTATGATCATTTTGGTCAAGGGGATGAATTATATGAAAACTATATCCGCATGGGTTCTAAGGATGTTGTTCTACACATTCGACCTATCCGGTCGTCGGGTACCATTGCTAGATGGTCACTTCGATTGGTACAAAAATTTATTCCTGTGCTATCGGCTTAGGTTCAGACCTATGAGGTCACACACATTAGAGTTCATGATCTGATCAGATAGTTGATCAACGATTAAGAATCATTCTAGGGTTAAATGATCAATACGATTGACATTTAACCCAGTGCAAGTATTGCAGGAGGATCGATTAGCAATTCGATTGCTAATTGGCTTAATTTGATTAAGCCAATGGATTGAGATTAAGTCTAATTAAATATAATTTAATTAGATTTATTTTGGGCTTGATTGGATCAAGTCCAATTGGTTTATTGGATAAGCCAAGTGCAAGGAAAAACTAGTCCTAGTTCAACTAGGACTTGGGTCAATCTAATTTCTAATTTGATTAAAAAATTAAATCAGATTTAAATCTAATTTAATCTGATTAAATTAGATTCTAAATTGGGTTAAGATATATTTTAATTAGGTTGATCTAATTTTAGTTTGATTTGGTTTGAGAAACCAAATTAAAACAAGTCATGAGATAGAATCCTAGTAAGACTAGGATTCCACCTTGCACCACATAAGCCTTCCCCATACCCTCTCTCTTATTCAACGCCAATCTCCACTTATTTTGTGTGACAAAAGCCCTCTCCCAGGTCTCTCCCACGTTCACAAAAGGTCTCCTCTCTTCTTTCTTACATGGAAGGTGGTTTGGATCAAATCAAAAAGGAATAAGTTTGGATTTCGAATTCTATGAGATAGAGTTTTAGAAATCCAAAACTCTTTCAATTTTACACCAAATTTATCCAAATTTTTTTAAAAATTTTTATGGCTTTTAGGGTACACATTGTGTACCCTTTTCTAGTGATCCATGCACAAAAATATGGAGGAGGTGCTCAAGAGTTGGGCACCCCTTAACTTGCCATGTTTGGATAAGCCTTGACTAGGTATTTGACCTAGATAAGGACTCTATCATATCTCTCTATATAAAATGATTTTCTTCATAAAATTTTTGGAAAAGATAGATATTTGAGAGAACCTTGTGCCATCCAAAAATCAAAGATAAAGACCTTTGGGTCGTGGAGATATAAAAGATACAAGTTAGGGTGTCTAGAGAGAAAAACGTGAAGAAGAAGAGGGTCTTCTTCTATATTTTTTGTTTTCATATCTTTCCTCCCTCCATCTTGAGTTTTCTGAGAGCGTCTCAGATCTGAAACTCCTCCTTTTACTTTCCATCTTTGGAAGAGTCCAAATCAAGAAGAAGGAGGTACCTGATCAACCATCAAAGAAGGATCAGCGCAGTACTAGCATACTGTGCTGATTTCCTGAAGCAGGACTTCTGATCGAGATTCGTGGGCTCGTGTGGACGACTCCTAGAGGTCGGACGTGTGTGCGGCTTGCAACATCATCCTCAAGCCCGGATCAGTGAGGTTAGAACATCTAACTTGCAAGGTAATAGATCTGATCTATTGTTTAATACATACATTAGATGTAGTATAGAAACATGTTGATATGATCAACATGTAGTTCATGTTATATTTATATATTTTAATTTCTGATTTAATGCTATGTAATAATCATGTAAGAAAGATCTTAGATCTAGGGATTCTCTAGTTTTAGAAAATAAATTTTGATTTATTTTAGTCTTCTGGTACCTGATCTTGAAAAAGTTTCAAGATCTAACCCTGAAAACCTAGATCTGGTTCCTACACCATCTTCAACCGCAGGTTAGCTTCGTCCGGACTCCTACGGGAGCCAGACTTCACCCCTGGCTTTAAATTGCAGGAAGACTCCGCTCGGACTCCTACGGGAGTCGGGCTCCAACTTCAACTGTTGGTAAGTTTTGTCCGGACTCCTATGGGAGCCGAACTTCACCTTTGACTTTAATTGCAGGGAGACTCCGCCCGGACCCCTACGGGAGTCGGGCCTCATCCTCAACTCCAACTGCTGGTGATTTGCGTCCAGACTCCTAAGGGAGCTGGACTCCGCCTGCGACTCTGACTACAAGTAGGCTCCGCCTGGACTCCTACGGAAGCCGGGCCTCGTCCTCGATTTCAACTGCCGGTGAGCTGCATCTGGACTCCTAAGGGAGCCAGACTCCGCCCACAACTCCAACAGCAAGGAAACTCCACCCAGACCCCTACGGGAGCCGGACTCCACCCCCGGCTGTGACTGAAGGAAGACTCCATCCGAACTCCTATGAAAGCCAGACTCCGAGCTCCTCTCGGACAGATGGCTAACTACCTCTCTCCGCCAGACACTCCAGCCGGACTTCAGCCGGCAGACCTTCATCCCCTGGCGCACCGCAGTAACAGCCGTGATTCTGCTCCATTCCCTATGGCAGATTCCACACGGCTCCATCACTCCATGACCTTGCTCCACCTCCTACGACGGATTCCATGCAGCTCCATCACTCCCTGACAGGCCGTAATAATGGCCACGGTCCTGCTCCACTTCCTGCGACGGATACCGCACGATTCTTCTATCCTCTGGCAAGTCACGATAATGGATGTCGCTCCGCTCCTCGTGGCAGACTCCACGTGGCACCCCGATAATAGCCATGGGTCCACCCCACTACTCTCCGCAACAAACTTCTCCTGACTATGGGCGGCCCACTGCCAGACGGTTACAGGCATCACCATCAGTTTGTTGCCCCCTCCGCCTATAAAAGAAGAAACCCCAGATATGTTATTCTTTAAGCTCTCATTTTTACCTAGAAACTCTACTAAAATTTTTGTTCGAGCACTCCATTCTTGTTGAGGCAGAGAACTGACTTGAGCGTCGGAGGGTCTTGCCGGAGTAACCCCACCTCCGGTTTAGACTTCTTTTGCAGGTCCCGGCGGCGACTGCGACTCCAGCTTCTCCGGCGTAAGTGGATTTTTGCACCAATAGGATTGGCACTAGAGGAAGGGCTGTGTCTTCGCAGCACCCTTGTTCTTAAAGGGGCGCTCAACGGGACCGCCCCCGGGCATCTTTTCCGGCATCCTCTCCTCCCTCCTCTACTTGGTCTTTGCCCGATGCCTCCCCGCAAGGCGTCCACACGACGATCCACGGCCTCCGCGGCCAGATCTCAGGCTCCGGTCTCACCTCCAATTTTTTAGCCTCCTCCTCCTCCTCCGGCGATGGCGGTCGGCACGAAGCAATTTGATCTGCTGGCGCAGTAGGTCAGAGGCCTCACTGAGGCCGTACAGGCCATGCAGCAGCAGCAGCAGCCGCAAGCATCAGTGCGCCTGGAAAGGGTGTCACTGGAATGCCAGAATCCGGCAGTGGGGTGGGCCACTTGGGCCAGCCACCCCGTCTTTCCCAGGAAGACGAATCCGAGGGTGGAGAGCCCTCAATCGGATCATGACTCTACCCCTGGAAGATCCCTGCCCCCATTCTGCCAGAGGACCCTCGAGACCCGAAGTCGAGAGGATTTCCTGGATCGGAGGCTCCAGAAAATGAACCGGCGAATCGAAGAACTGCGCCACGCTCCCTCCGCTTATGGTGAGGATATTTGCACTGACCCTCCCTTTTCTTAAATGATCATGCAGGAACCGATCCCGCCAAACTTCAAACTCCCCCAGTTCGAAAGATACGACGGGACTTCGAACCCGATCGATCATCTGGAAGCCTTTCGGATGATGATGCTGCTTCATGGCGCACTCGACGCCATCTTGTGCCGGGCCTTTTCATCCACCTTGAAGGGAGCGGCGAGAAACTGGTACTCGACGTTGAAGCCGGGTACCATCTTTTCCTTCAATCAGATGAGCCACCAATTCGTGACCCATTTTGTCAGCAGTCGGTGCCCTCGGAAGGGCTCGGAATCCCTCATGAATATCAGGCAGAGGGAGGGGGAGTCCATTCGGGCCTACATCAACCGATTCAATGTCGCAGTGCTGGAGGTCCGAAATTTGGACCAATCGGTAGCAATGGCCGCTCTGAAGGGCGGCCTTCAGAAGAATGACCTTTTGTTCTCTCTGGAGAAGAAGTACCCCAGGAATTTTGTTGATTTGTTGGCTCGGGCTGAAGGGTACGCCCGAGCGGAAGAAGCCTTCAAAATGAAGGATGAGGAGACCGTGAGAGAGTGGCAGACAGGAGACTCGAGTAAGCCCGCAGTCAAAAAAAGGTCAAGAGAAGCTCGGCCGCATTCTCGATCCCCTCTTGGGCACAAGTGCACCCATACTCCACCCTGGGTACGTAGGCAGAGAAGTCCAGATCGTGGGGTTCGGCGGGGTTCTCCACCAGGAAGATTTTGCAACTACGCCCCCCTCAATGCCTCGAAGACCCAGGTACTGATGGAGGTCAAGGAGTAGCTCCCTAGGCCAGAGAGGATGCGCACACACCCCGGGAAGTGCAACCCCAACAAGTTCTGTCTCTACCACCGCAACCACAGCCACGACACGGAAGAATGCATCCAGCTTCGAGATGAGATCGAGGAGCTCATCCGGCGAGGTCGACTCGACAGGTTCATCCGACACCCGCCTGAGGGTAGAGAAGATCGGCCAAGGGCCCTGCCGCAACCTGAACCGCCAAGGAGGGAGGAGCAGCTCGGGGATCGGCCTCCAATCTGGACCATCGACTTCATCACCAGAGGGCCTCAAGGAGGAGCAGACCTTCCACGACCATGGAACTCAGGAAACCTGTAAATGTATCACTTACGACTTTGCCCTGAATCTAAATTCCTTTCGACTTTGCATGTTCTTCCCATTTGGCATAGATTCGTTACGACTGGGGATAACCCCTTCAAATAGTAAAAACAAGGTCATGTTAGGAACAGGAGGAGAACCTCATCCTAACATAAATAAAATGAAAATCCGATTATCTTGAGATCAGATTAGGGGAGAGGCCCATAAAACGGCCCTTAGGAGCCCCCATGGCCGTGTTAAGAACAGGAGGAGAACCTCGTCCTAACATGAGCAAAGTCAAAGGCCCGATTCTTTTAGACCGGATGGGGGGAGAGGCCTTACAACGCCCAAATGTGTCCCCACAGTCATGTCAGAAATAGGAGGAGAACCTCGTCCTGGCATGAGCAAAGTCAAAGACCCGGTTCTTTTAGATCGGATGGAGGGAGAGGCCTTACAATGCTCGAATGCGCCCCCACAGCCATGTCAGGAACAGGAGGAGAACCTCGTCCTGGCATGAGCAAAGTCAAAGGCTTGGTTCTTTTAGACCGGATGGGTGGAGAGACCTTACAACGCCCTAATGCGCCCCCACAGCCATGTTAGGAATAGAAGGAGAACCTCGTCCTGACATGAGCAAAGTCGAAGGCCCGGTTCTTTTAGACCGGATGGGGGGAGAGGCCCTTGCGATGGCCCTAATGTGCCCCCACGGCCCCATTGGGAACAGGAGAAAAATCTCATCCTAACCTGAGCTGAGATCGACTACGTCAGGAATGGAAGGAGAACCTCGTCCTGACGATGACAAAACCTGGCCACCCAACAAGATCGGATGAAGGGGAAAGGCCCCTCAGTGGCACCTCCACACTTCTATGCAACCCCATGAAAGGCAAGGGGAGGACCCTCACTCCAAAAGGAGGGGAAAAATTAAAAAGGAAAGCGACAAACTACATCGAAAACTGATGAAGGATAAATTATGCCAAAGACGTAAGGAACCTCATCTTAACAAAGATGGGAAGTTCCTACCAGGCACCCCCGGCCTCTAAAAGGACTCTCGACACAGGTCAAGAAAACAGCGACACCTTCGGGGTGATGCGGAGATCGGACCACCAAGCTCGAGCCTACAGCCATGGACGACGAGGAAAGTAAATCAGCGTGTCGACGACTGGGCACCTCCGAATGACGTCAACATCGGACAAGTCAAAAGACAAAAGAAGTTCGGCAGGCGACAATTTAATACAATACGTGGACGAGGTAACACAAAATCTCTTTTTCATTCCATTTGCAAAATATACACCAGGAAGCCCAGAGGGCCAAAGGAAGAAAAGCAAAATGACAAAAGTGAGACAAAATAACAAAAGAGAAAATGTATACATGAAAAGACGGAAGGCCAAAAAGAGCCCTAGGGAAGCTCTGCTCCTTCCGACCTAGAATTATCTACTCCACCCCTCATCCAGAACTGCCTCAGACTTTCAACTTCTTCTTCTAGCTCTCTCTTTTTTAGCAGTGCATCCTGGAGCGCCTGACGAAGTCGCTGGCTTTCATTCTCCACCTCTCGACACCTCTTTCTCAGGACCTCAGATTCTGCCTCTGCATCCGTGACGGCCTGTTGCTCGTACGCCAGCTGGATCTTCAATTGCTGTAGCTCAGCCATCCTCTCCTCGAGGGCGACAGAAAGCCCTTCGGCAGTTTCCCTTAGGGACTGGAGTTCGTTGGAATCCCGAGAAGAAGTGAGCTGAGCCCTATCTGCCAGCTGCCTTTGAAGATGGGCGACTTCGTCAGTCGCCACCCTGAGTCTCCCTTTATATTCATCCACCTACCTGCGCCAACCGGCCCGATGCATGTCGTAGCTCACTTCGGCATCCTGAAGCTGCTACTGAAGGTCAGAGACCTTCTTCGATCACTCCCGATCGCCGTCGGCTCGGGCCAAGAGCCGGGACGAACTTTCCTCCAGCTGGCCAATCCTCTCCTGTGCAGCTGACAGTTCCACCTTGAGAGAACTGATCTTGGCAGCTTGAGCCCAAATTCGATCGCTGGCACTGTTCTTGTGTTCCTCAAGCTCCTTGGCAAAGTCCGCCTTCCTCCAGCTGTACTCCATGATTCCCTTCACATGGAGATTCTGAAAGCGGGTGGCCTCTGAGGTGGCTTCAGAGTAACCCTCCCTTAACCTGCGAAGCTCACCTTCCATCTTCTTCACCCTTTTTGTCGCATGAAGAACCTCCTTCTTTAGCCGCTGGATCGTGGACTTCAGCGGGATCCCCTGGGGTAAGGGAAGTGCCTCGGCAGGACACTGCCATCGAGAGATAGGAGCGTCAAGGCGTGTCTCATTGCATAAAAAAAAACAAAAAAGAAGGAGAAAAGGGGAGAAGAGAAGCCATCCACGATGAGAAATTCTATTTTATTGATTGAATGATTCTTGAAGACAAAAAGGAAAGGAAAAATTGCAGTAAAAGAAAGCTACAAGGTCGGAGGTCTCAGACCTCAGAGGCAGGAGTTGGGGAGCTCGGTGTCCCTGGAAGGGGGGCTGCGGCAGCAGTAGCGGCAGGAGAAGGCCCGGCCTCATCTTCAGACTCCTCGCCCAAGAAGTTGAGGTCGAGCTCGGGAAATTTCCTGGCCACCTTCTCCTGACAGAGCTCGAACCCCTTGATGAATGCTTCCTAGCCAAATCGGACATTCAGGTCTCTCATCTCTGCGGAGGCCTTGAACTCCTCTACCGCAAGACCCCCGGCCTCCGAGACCAAGACTGGAATCTGCTCCATCAAATTGGCGATCCCGACCTCCGCCGTTCTCACCGTGTCCTCCAAGGTCTGTTTCTTCTCCTCCTGGGCCTGCTTCTCTTTCTCCAGGGCCTCTTGGAGGGCAAC
Organism: Elaeis guineensis; assembly: GCF_000442705.2. Lineage (NCBI taxonomy): Eukaryota > Viridiplantae > Streptophyta > Magnoliopsida > Arecales > Arecaceae > Elaeis > Elaeis guineensis. Next base: position 1,908,865 of record NC_026006.2, read on the forward strand.
TACTTCAGCAGTCTTTTCCCTGAGGTGGGCGACTTCAGCCCGACGATGCTCCTCTGCCTGGATGGCATCCCTCCTCGCCCGATTTATCGCCTCGATGTTGGCGAGGAGTTGGTGCCCAATCTATAAGGGCGGCTAGGGGATTAGAACAGAGGTCGAAAAATCAATTAAACGAAGATTTGTTTACCTTGAGAAAGGATCCCAGGGAGTCCCAAACCCGCTGCTCGGGATCGGCGCGATCGATCCTCTTGATGACCTCAAGCAGAATGCAGCCGTCGATCAACCGCTTGATCAGGTCCCTGTCATTGAAGGGGTTCTCCGGCTCTTCTTCGGAGCTGAGGGACTCGTCAGCGGCGGCCCGACGGCCACTCACCCTATGGGCCACCGACTTCCTTCTCCTCCCCCTCTCGACTATGGGTGCCTCCGTGGAGTGGACCCCCGGAATGGGGGCCCCAGTCGGCGGACTGCTTGAAGAGGCTGGGGGGGCCGTTGGCTCGGCGTCTGAAGGAACGTCGATCGCTGGAGCCGCCTGGACAGACGCGGCCAAGCTCATCTCCTCTGCCCTGACCCTCTTTGTTGATCCGGAGGTCGTGGCACCCTTTCTTTTGTGGGCCTTGAGGCCCCTAGCGAGCATCCGTGCTGCTTCGGCATCCATTTCTAAAAAAAAATCATCAAAAATTAGAAATTAATAATGGGGTGAAAAAGGAAGGAGTGACACACACACAAAAAAAAAAAAGAGAGACAAGAAGAAAAAGAAAGAAAAAGAAGAAGGATGGAAGAAAAGAAGAGAAAGGAAAAGATGGAGTACTCGCAAGATCCTGGGGGCTCAGACCAATGTTGAACAAAAATTGCTCCCTCAGAAGGTTGGAAAGGGAAGGAGCGGAATAATCAAGAAGCTTTTGGGCAGCCTGGAGGTCGTCCTCCCCCAGGCTGGGAGCCCGACGGACAGAGTCCCTCAGAGAGCCCCAAGGGGGTAGGCCCAGCCTCAGGGTCGGGCAGTAGACGAAGAGGTATTTCCCCTTCCAGTTGTGGATTGAAGAGGGGGCACCTTTCAGCAACCCCTTCTTGCCAAACTGAGGGGAGAAATACCACCAGTCCTTCGCCGAAGGGTGACGCTTGAAGGTGTAGAAATGCCTAAATAGAGAGAGGGACGGCTGGACCTCGACTACGTGGCAAAGGAAAAGAAACCCTATCAAAAACCTAAAGGAATTCGGAGCAATTGAGCCCAAAGAGATATCTAAGAAGCGAAAGAGGGTGACAACAAAGGACGGAAGCGGAAGCCAGAGTCTGGCACGAAATGCCTCCTAATATAGGCAAAAACGATCGGATGGGGGAGTGCTAGCCCGGTCGGAGGGGCCAGGCAGCTCCAGGTCGTACTCCGGAGGAACTCCATACTGAACCCTTATCAGAAGGAGTTCATCCAGAGTCAGGGAGCATGGAATGGCATCCGGTGCAAAAATCGGGTGAAGCCCAGCCCCGGACACGGGTTCATCTACAGAACGGAGGACCTGGGGGGTTGAGATGGAAGAACTCCCGAAACCGCTGAAAGTGGAGGTGCCGGAAGACATTTTGGATAACTTCAAATGAAGACCCTAAAGATCCCAAAAAAAACAGATGAGACAAAGGATGAGAGGTCACAGGGGGCAGACTCAGAGGAAGGCGACAGAAGAAAATGGTGAAGAAAAGGCCCCTAAGCGGCAGAGAGAAGAGCGAAGGTTCTGGGACTAACCTAGATCGCTCTGAAGAACGTGGAGGGGCGAGGACAGGGACGACTCGAAGGATGCCTATGGCCCAAGAAGATGCCAAGAGAATTGGGACTCTCAAAGCAAGGGCGGATACCGATAGAACTCTCGAGCGGAATAGGGCCCCTAAAGGCGGAGGGATGGGTTTAAATAGACCCTGGCATCCGGTGCCATAATGATCGCGAATCCCCCCAGATCGGCTCGCGCTCGACACGTGTCCCACTCGCCATGGTAGGCGGCTAAAAGTGGCTGACGGCTGACAGAGCCATTACTGCACCATACCTGGGCCAGCGTACCAGCAAAAATTTTGAAGGGTCCCTTCGTATCGCCCCGATTCGAAAAGACTCTAGCACGCGCGCATTTAATGCCAAAATATCTGGGGGCGGTCGTGCACAGGATTCGAGGGGACAACTTCGGCTGTGCCAACCTCTCTGTACTTCCTTCATTCGAAATTCAAACTCGAAAGTAGGGGGACTGGTGTTGGGTATAAAATACCCTCAACCAAAGTTCTCAGCAGGATTGACCCTTGCAGGTCCCCTCCGACTTTCGACTACTCGTGGACTCCATCCGGATTCCTACAGGAGCCGGGCTCCATCCTCGACTCCAACAGCTGCAGACAGACTTCGCCCGGACTCCTACGGGAGCTGGACTCCGCCCACGACTTCAACTGCAAGTGGACTTCGCCCAGACTCCTACGGGAGTCAGACTCCGCCCACGACTTAAACTGCAAGTGGACTTCGCCCGGACTCCTACGAGAGCCGGACTCCTCCCACGACTTCAACAGCAAGTGGACTCCGCCCGGACTCCTACGGGAGCCGGGCTCCGTCCCCAACTTCAACTGCTGGTAAGCTCTGTCCAGACTCCTACGAGAGCGGGACTTCGCCCCTGATTTTAATTGCAGGAAGACTCCACTCGGATTCCTACGGGAGTCGGGCTCCGTCCTCGACTCCAACGGCTGCAGACAGACTTCGCCCGAACTCCTACGGGAGCCGAACTCCGCCCACGACTTCAACTGCAAGTGGACTCCGCTCGGACTCCTACGGGAGCTGAGCTCCGTCCCCAACTTCAACTGCTGGTAAGCTCCATCCGGACTCCTACGGGAGCCGGCCTTCGCCCCTGATTTTAATTGCAGGAAGACTCCGCCCGGATTCCTACGGGAGCCAGGCTCCGTCCTCGACTCCAACGGATGCAGACAGACTTCACCCGGACTCCTACGGGAGCCGGACTACGCCCACGACTTCAACTGCAAGTGGACTCCGTCCGGACTCCTACGGGAGCCGGGCTCCATCCCCAACTTCAACTGCTGGTAAGCTCCGTCTGGACTCCTACGAGAGTCGGACTTCGCCCCTGATTTTAATTGCAGAAAAACTCTGCCCGGATTCCTATGGGAGTCGGGCTCCATCCTCGACTCCAACGGCTGCAGACAGACTTCGCCCGGACTCCTACGGGAGCCGGACTCCTCCCACGACTTCAACTGCAAGTGGACTCCGCCCGGACTCCTACGGGAGCCAGGCTCCGTCCCCAACTTCAACTGCTGATAAGCTCCGTCCGGACTCCTACGGGAGCCGGACTTTGCCCCTGATTTTAATTGCATGAAGACTCCGCCCGAATTCTTATGGGAGCCGGGCTCCGTCCTCGACTCCAACGGCTGCAGATAGTCTTCGCCCGGACTCCTACGGGCACCGGACTCCGCCCACGACTTCAACTGCAAGTGGACTCCACCCGGACTCCTACGGGAGCCGAGCTCCGTTCCCAACTTCAACTGCTGGTAAGCTCCGTCTGGACTCCTACAGGAGCCGGACTTCACCCCTGATTTTAATTGCAAGAAGACTCCGCCCGGATTCCTACGCGAGCCAGGCTCCATCCTCGACTCCAACGGCTGCAGACAGACTTCGTCCGGACTCCTACGGGAGTCGGACTCCGCCCACGACTTCAACTGCAAGTGGACTCCGTCCGGACTCCTACGGGAGCTGGGCTCCGTCCCAACTTCAACTGCTGGTAAGCTCCGTCCGGACTCCTACAGGAGCCGGACTTCGTCCCTAATTTTAATTGCAGGAAGGCTCCGCCCGGATTCCTATGGGAGCCGGGCTCCGTCTTCGACTCCAACGGCTGCAGACAGACTCTGCGCGGATTCCTACGAGAGCTGGGCTCCGTCCTCGACTCCAACGACTGCAGACAGACTTCGCCCGGACTCCTACGGGAGCCGGACTCCGCCCATGACTTCAACTGTAAGTGGACTCTGCCCGGACTCCTACGGGAACCGGGCTCCGTCCCCAACTTCAACTGCTGGTAAGCTCCGTCCGGACTCCTACGAGAGCCGGACTTCGCCCCTAATTTTAATTGCAGGAAGACTCTGCCCGAATTCCTACAAAAGCCGAGCTCCATCCTCGACTCCAACGGCTGCAGACAGACTTCGCCCGGACTCCTATGGGAGCCGGACTCCGCCCACAACTTCAACTGCAAGTGGACTCTGCCCAGACTCCTACGAAAGCTGGGCTCCATCCCCAACTTCAACTGCTGGTAAGCTCCGTCCAGACTCCTACGGGAGCCGGACTTCACCCCTTATTTTAATTACAGGAAGACTCCGTCCGGATTCCTACGGGAGCCGGGCTCCATCCTCGACTCCAATGGCTGCAGATAGACTTCGCCCGGACTCCTACGGGAGTCAGACTTCGCCCGAACTCTTACGGGAGCCGGGCTCCATCTTCAACCGTAGGTAAGCTTCGTCCAGACTCCTACGGGAGCCGGACTTCACCTCTGGCTTTAAATTGCAGGAAGACTCCGCCCAGACTCCTACGGGAGCCTGGCTCCAACTTCAACTGCTGGTAAGCTTTGTCCGGACTCCTACGGGAGCCGAACTTCGTCTTTGACTTTAATTGCATGGAGACTCCACCCGGACCCCTATGGGAGCCGGGCCTCACCCTCAACTCCAACTGCTGGTGATCTATGTCCGGACTCCTAAGGGAGCCGGACTCTGCCCACGACTCCGATTGCAAGTAGGCTCCGCCCGGACTCCTACGGGAGCCAGGTCTCGTCCTCGATTTCAACTACCGGTGAGCTGCATCCGGACTCCTAAAAGAGCCGGACTCCACCCACGACTCCAACAGCAAGGAAACTCCGCCCAGACCCCTACGGGAGCCGGACTCCACCTCCGGCTGTGACTGAAGGAAGACTCCATCCGAACTCCTGCGAAAGTCGGACTCCGAGCTCCTCTCGGACAGATGGCTAACTACCTCTCTCCGCCAGACACTCCAGTCGGACTTCAGCCGGCAGACCTTCACCCCCTGGCATGCCACAGTAACAACCGTGATTCTGCTCCATTCCCTGCGGCAGATTCCACATGGCTCTATCACTCCACGACCCTGCTCTACCTCCTGCGATGGATTCCACGCGGCTCCATCACTCCCTGGCAGGCCGTAATAATGGCCACGGTCCTGCTCCACTTCCTACGATGGATACCGCACGATTCTTCTATCCTCTGGCAAGTCGCGACAACGGACGTCGCTCCGCTCCTCGTGGCAGACTCCACGTGGCACGCCCCGGTAATAGCCATGGGTCCACCCCACTACTCTCTGCAATAAACTTCTCCTGACTATGGGCGGCCCACTGTCAGACGGTTACAGGCATCACCATCAGTTTGTTGCCCCCTCTGCCTATAAAAGGAGGAACCCCAGATACGTTATTCTATAAGCTCTCATTTTTACCTAGAAACTCTGCTAAAATTTTCATTCGAGCACTCCATTCTTGTTGAGGCAGAGAACTGACTTGAGCGTCGGAGGGTCTTGCCGGAGCAACCCCACCTCCGGTTTAGACTTCTTTTGTAGGTCCCGATGGCGATCGCGACTCCAGCTTCTCTGGCATAAGCGGATTTTTGCACCAACAATCTGAAAAATAAGATTTAAACTAAACTATTCAATATGAAATCTATTCTAGATAGTTACTAGAACAATTCTACAACTAGTCTAGGCATACAACAGATCAATCTTATGTATTAATTAAATTTTATTTTTTATTTTTTAATCTGAATATAATATTTATAACATCAAAAAAATAGAAAATAAATTAGATCTAATTTATATTTTAATCACATTAAAATATAAAACTATAAGACTATTCATAGATTAAACTACTCCTAGTCTAGTCATGCATCTCATATATGTTTGATCTACTTAGATTTAATTTTAAATTTTTTGATTTTAGATCCTATCACATCTGATGTGATATCTAAAATCTATCAATATTAGATAAATAAAAATAAAAATTAAATCTAAATTAGATCTGAAATAGAGCCATAGACCTGGCTCTGATACCAATTGAAGGAAAAATTAGCTTTTTCCGCCGTAGGATCTTCCAGATTTAATGAGATCTGGAGTGAAATATTTTAAAAAAATATATTTTATGATTATTTTAGATCTAAAATCTATTAGATCTAATTTTTATTATTTGATATTAAATCTAAAATTAAATCTAAAAACATGAGGAATAGAGAAATACCTCTAGGATAATTTGATTACCCTATAGATGATCGCAGCAATGCTCGAGGTTCTGATGTAGCCACACAGTCACCTGGCATCTACCGGTATCTACTTGAGTAGGATCTGGATCATCTTCTCCTCACAAATCTTTTCTCCAAAAATCAAATCTGGATCTAATCTGGAAGTTCTTCAAAAGACCTTCTGAAGCTGAAGCAGCGACTTCTTGACAGATTGCTGCAGCCTCCTGATCAGGCTGCCACCATGTCTTGAATTAGCACCAGATGGATGCCCAACTTCTTGGGCATGAAGAGGGGAGGGAGAGGACCAGAGGGGGTGTGGAGAGGTGGAGGGGTTTTAGGCTTTTGCTGGGTATGGTGCATTATTTCTCAACCCTAGGTGCAGACAAGGTTTAAATAGACCCTGCTGCACCACGCAGTGCCACATCATTCGACCAATCAAAAAATTCTAATTAATTTTGAAAAATTCTGATTGGTGGAGTGATGTCATCTGATCACATCAGATAAAAATTCACACAATCTCTCCTACTATTGGCGCCAACACTGGATAAGCCCAGTGAGGTTGGCACCCAACAGTCCAAGTTGATCAAGGCATCAGAGTTCTCATCTCATGGGACTCTGATCCTTATCCAATTGGGGTGCAAGCCCAATCTGATTATGGCACCCACTTTGAGGCTGAATTTAGTAGGTGGACACTCCACAAAAACTCTTCAATGACCTCTTGCCAAGTGGCCTTCAGTCCAAGGTTCATGGATCAACGTTTGATCGATGTCCGAAAATGGAAAATGACAGGTGACAGAAATTAGCAGGTGTTTGTCTTTAATTTATCTCATGAATTAAGATAAGTCTTTTCTGAGTTGGACTGGCTCCAGTCAGACTGAGAGAAACCTTCTCAAGGTTCTCTGGATGAGTCAAATAACATTTGACTCAATCGAGATAGAAAAGATTACATGAGGAAAAAGTTAGGCTCAATCGTGTGCTAGCACGATTTTCTTGAACCTAATTGGATCTAATCCAAATCAATCGAACTGGGCTAGCTTAATTGATGACATGCAGACCCTAACTCTTATTTGTGTGATCCAGTTAGGTTTATTTTTGTATGGTAATGAGACATGTCATGATCTCATTATCGACATCATCAAAACTCCTTTCGATGGACCAGAACTCTTTTGATTCAGACAATTAGAATGATTGATCATCAAGATCATTCTAATTGCTTCCAAAATCCACCAGTGACACCTAGCAGTATATGGTGGTAACCCATCAGAACTAAAGATGAACCTCTCAGTGTAGCTACCTGTGTGATTGAGTTTCCCTATCATGAGTTCCGACTGAATTAGGGTTAAGGTGAACTCGTCAAACCCAACATCAGTCATATGAATCAATCGATCGATCCAGATCCGATGTGAAACCCTAATGAAAAATTCTTTTCCATTATTTCATTCTGCCATGGCCATGGGCTTAAGAACTCGATCTTTCAATCATCATAGGACTACTCCTCTCATCTATCGAGGTTGATAGATCCCATTTTGGTGCGATTTGGTTCCTACAATGAATATACTACAGCCAACATACACCTCAGGGTTCTGAATAGCTAGGAGATCGAGTTATGATATAGTCAAACTATAACACACTCAAGATGAATTGTCGATGTACCTCAGGTCAAAGAACTAGACACACAGCTGCAATATCGAGCTAGTCATCGACAAGAAGGTAGACTTCCTTATGACTGCTCGAGGTGGTCACGCTCAGTACTCTCATTCTCAAGAAATACCTATACTCTCGCTCTGGTGTCTCCACACCATAGACTCAAGACATATCTACCCTAAGAAAGTGATTGTACACCAACCTTCTGGATTGAGCACCATCCTCGTGATGATCCTATGGTCAGGAGCTGTTTATGAGTTGTTATGTAAATTCATGCCTTAAATTTTTAACTCTTAAAAATATAAATTAACATTCCTACTAACTCAAAGGATGTATCACAAACATAATGCACACAATGTGATAGTAGAATAACCCTTTCATTCATTTATAGTCAAAATTACAAATTTGTCCTTAGATTTGTATAGGAATGTGTCAGCCAATCTAGTATCTAGGACGCACATCTAACAGAAAGAGGGGAGAAATGCTCCTTTTTTCCATGGAAGGAAGAGAGGGGGCATTGCTCTTAGTGGGGCATGGGATCTCAATGTGAAGAGGGTTGTGGGGTATGAGGAATTAATAGCACATGGGTTGGTTTCAAGTTGGTTAAGTCCTATTCCAAATAGGACTCAAGAATCTTGGTCAAACTCTAACTAATTTTTGAACCCAATCCTAACCAATTTAGGAATTAGTTATAATAAACTAACTAATTGAATCCTAGCCCAATTATGAAACCAATTAGGCCCCAATCCAATTGAAAATTAGTTAGATGAAAACCCTATTGATTCAGAGATTGTTTCTTAATGGATATCAGAGAAGTTTTTGATAATAGGACTTGATCCAATCAAGCTTATTATCCAATAAAATTTGATCCAATTCAAGTCTATATAAAACTAATTGAATCTTATTCAATTTAGAATTTAATTTGCATCCTTAAGATTGATTGGAATAAGCCCTGTTATCCAATAGGACTACATCCAATCAATCCAAAGCCAATCTAATCAAATACAATTCAATTAGATCTAATCTAATCTCCATTGCTCAATCAAATTGAGCCAATAATCATATTTTTAATTAATTATTCTTCTAATTTATCAATTATTAGTAAATAATTTATTGTAATATTTGCATAGGATTAATCATCAATCTCATTGATAATTAAATCTTTCAATGATTCATAATCATTGATCAGCCATTTGATCAAATAGGTACTTCTATGTGTGTGATCCCATAGGTTCAAATCTAAGCTAGTAATACAAGAACAATTCCTGTGCTAATCGATGTAACCATCTAGCAATGGGATCTGACGTCCGGATAGATCGAATGTATATCCAGCAATACTCTAAAATCCATGTGAATATAGTTGTTGGGTATAAAATAACTCCAGTCGAAGTTCATAAGAAGCCAACCCTCCCAGGATTCTTCCGGCTTCCAACTTTATATGGTATCTTTCTGAACTCCCCCGACCGTCCGAGCTTCCACAGTACCATTCGGACTCCTCCAGCGATCGACCTTCCACAGTGTCCTCCAGATTCCTCCAACGGACGAACTCCTATCGTACCCTCCAGACTTCTCCAATAATGAGCTCCTTCAGTCATCTATCAGACTGCTCCAAATGCTCTCTGGGCTTCACTATCTGTCGATTTTCTATAGTGATCGACTACTCTCCGAATCTCTTCCAGACTTCCTCCTATCACAATCGACTTTACTCCGAGCTTCTTTCGGACTTCGTCAATGTTCGAACTTTTCCAGTAGCAGGACTTCTACAGTAACCAGACTCCATCCAAGTTTCTACAGTGGTAGACCACCTTTCGAATTTCATCCGAGCTTCTACAGTAAACGAATTCTGTCCAAACTTCTATTGCAAGCGGACTTCAGCCGAGCTTCTACAATAAGCAGTCTCCATTCAGGCTTCCACGATAACCAATCTCTATTCGAGCTTCTACAGTAAGCGGCCTCCTTCCAGACTTCTGCAAGAATCGGACTCTGTCTGAACTTCTACAGTGGATGGATTCCAGATGAACTTCTACAATGGACGGACTCTAGTAGCCGAATTTCTACAGTGACTGACTGCCTCTAGTATCTTTCATACCTCTCCAGCCATCAACCTTCAACAGCACCAACCGGACCTCAATAGTGCCAACCAGACCCCTCCAACGGACAAATTCCCTCTGGACCCCTCTAGTGGTCAACCTTCCACAGTGTCCTCTAGACTCCTCCAGCGGACGAACTTCCACAACACCTTCCAGACTCTTCTATCGATCAACCTTCTATATGTTGAGAATAGTATCCCAAAGCCAATTGTCAGCTTGTTGACAGTTGTGCTCATTTTTGTATATGTACATGAATTATAAATTAATAAAAATTATTTTGGTATTTTTCATCATAAAATGTTTCATCTTCTAATGAACTCCTATGTTGTGGTGAAGTCCTTAGGACTATTTAGACTCGACAAAGGAGGATTTATCGTTTAGTCCTTAAATCTGTTCATGACCAAATGATACGTTGTTACCAAGGATGATAATATTTATCAAGCATAGGTCATTGTGTGCCATATAAGTTGGTTGTCCTCTTAATCAATGAGTGTGGAGACACTGGTATGGCATACAGCTGAGATGTAAGGGTACATCTGTACTGAATGTGACCGACTTCGGAGCTATTTCTGCTGTCAAGATTTGCTCCGATGAAATATGGATATAAATGTCCCTCCGACCTGAGACCGTCACAGTGACTTGCAAGCAACTCACCGCACTTAGGCACTGGACTACCTGAATTTTTAATTCAGTGATGGAAGGTTGCTGGGTGTAGTCAAGTACTTGACTTGTTGATGCGTGTGTCAAGATGGGATTGACCACTCCAATTTAGGAGCTGTGTACAGTCGTGTTTCAATTTAGCAAAACCTTGACCAGGGTAGTCTTTGTGAGGAGTCACAGGACTATTTGAGTTGAGCATGATTCGGATGATCTAATCAGGGTTGACAGTTTAACCCTGAGTCATCCTAAACACAGAGGTCAAAAGGATGAATTATACAGTAACCATATTCACATAGGTTTTGAGTGTTGCGATTGTGACTATTCGACCTATCCGATCGTCAGGTACCATTGCTAGATGGTCACTTCGATTAGTACAGGAATTGGTTCCTGTGCTACCGACTTAGGTTCGAACCTGCGGGGTCACACACATTAGAGGTTCCTATCTGATCTGATAGCTGATGAAGAGTCCTAATGCTCATGGACTATGAGTCCTACATGTCTGGGACTCTATGATCGAGAATCAGGATTCTCTGATCATGAGTCCCACACATTTTGGATACCAGGGTCAAGAGTCACACTAGTTTGGGACTCTTCGATCAGGGTTACATATCGATGAATTCTGATGCCCGATTACCCATCGAATTTGGACTCAATATTTATGAGAGGTTTAATTAGTGATTTGATCACTAATTAACTTAATTTGATTGAGTAATTATTTTTGGATCAAGTCCAATTGAATTGGATTTAGTTTGGTTTGACTCGATTAGGTTAAGAGTTGACCTAATCGTCGAGATGGTTTGGTCCCTGATTTGATCAGGGGTTGGGCTTAATCAATTCCTAATTTGATTAGGATTTTATTGAGCCTAATTAAGTCTAATTTAGTTGGGTTTAAATTAGTCTAATTGGGCCTAACTTATTTGATTCAATTAGGTTGGTTTAAATAATGAAACCACCTTGACCAATTCTCTCTGCGCCACCTCACTTCCACTGCATCCATTTGAATTCATGAGAAGGAAGTTCTCATGAATTTTTCATCACGCAAAGCCCTCCTCACACCCTACTTTAATGCACCAAATGAGTGGATAAGGATGATTGGTTGGCCATTCAAATTCAAAACAAAGTTTGAATTTGAATGAGCAACCAATCTTAGCGCCTTGACCTTATCCTCTTTTAGCACCCCATTTATTACACGAGAAAATATTTCTCATGAAATCACTCATGCACAAATTAAGCCATGCCCTCCTCTTCTCATGCCCTTAGTGGATAGGGATAAATTAGTTTCCATTTGAATTCAAAATTTGATTTGAATTCAAATGTGCAATTACTCATCTTTATCCTCTCACGTGGATAAGACCTTGGTTGTTGTTTTAAAAGGAGGAGAAGAGTGGGGCGTGCGCAAGAAAAATTTTGAAGAGAAAATCTGGGTGTGAGGAATCCTTGTGTTCAAGGTGAAGGTCTATATCCTTCCGAGAGAAAAAAAAAGAAAAGAAAGAAAAAGTGTGCGCAGGGTTTCAATGAGTTCTTCAAGATTTCATCCTTGAGTTCGGGAAGTGAGAAGGTGAGCTACGAGTGTCATGAGCACACCAAATTTTAGAGAGATCTTCAATATCCTCTCAAGCATGTCTGTTGATGATCCAAAGTATCCAAAGAATCGGTAGACATCGATCGCAGGAGTTTGATAAGCAACGGCCATCGAAAAGGCTCTACAACGAGCTAGCACTCGTGAGGAGTCGATCAGACCGAAAGCTTTGTGTGGATGATCCATAGAGGCCAGACATGCTATGTGGCTATATCACGATGATCAGAAGCTCCCGACAATGATCAGATTGCAGCGATCTACTATCCGCACAAAGGTGTTGTGTTCTGAACACATTACAGTAAAGTGTTTACTGTTCAAATTCAAATTTCAAATTTAAATGCATACATGTTATATATCATATTTAGATCCTAGTATAGGATAAATTCATATTAATTAGTTAGATTAATTAATAATTTTTACTGTAAAATAATGATTTTGAAAAAAAATAAAATTACCATTTTACCCCTGCACTGAATTTTCCCCATAAATGGTATCAGAGCAGGTTCTTAGATATAATATATATATTTGCATGTGTAGATTAAGTTGTAATCTAAAAGTTTAAATTTGAAATTTAAAATTTAAAATTTAAAATTTAAATTTTGAAAGTTGTTCGAAATTCAAAATTCAAAAATTTGAAATTCAAAATTTTGAAATTTGAAATTTGGTTGAAATTTCAAATTTGAAATTTAAAATTCAAAATTTAAAATTCAAAAATTTGAAATTTGAAATTTATTTGAAATTTGAAATTCAAAATTTAAAACTTAAAATTTGAAATTTGAAATTTAAATTTTGAAATTGGTATATTTAGATATACTTGATCCAAGTAGCAAGTAATCGAATTGGGTTGGTTGCCATGGCCGTCCGATCATAGGAGAAAAGTAGGGTTTAAAGGCCCTCTCTTCCCATTCGATGGGATCTCCTATGGCGGTAGGGGTGCCGATGCAGTTATATCCCATGCAGATGAAGTAGCGAAAGGAGTATCCATGATTTATTTTGATTGAGTTATTTTCTGTTATGTAATTAGCAATAGGATTGCTATTTATGAAATGTGCTAATCTATTTGCGTAATGAGTCAACATATTTGGTGAACAGAAAATAAAACTTTTCAAATTTAAAAATTATTTTCGAAATACCAAACCCTGACCCATTAGCCCAAATACTTAATTAAAAGAATTAAGTGTTGTCTAGTAGATCTAGAATTGTGAATTAAGACCTAAGATAATTGCATAAACTTGTGGGTCAATGGGTTAGATGGATTAGGTCCATAATTGGGTTAGACCTAAGGTTAGCTTAAAGAAATAGACTAAATTAGAGTAATTGGTCAAATCTAATCAAAAGTTGTATTAGATTAGGTCAAGGATACTCTAGACTCAACTCCAATAGTTGTAGTTGAATGGATCCATATCTTTAACTAGACCAAGATGGACTTAATTCATGGCTATGCGGTGGAACCCTATTTACTAAGTTGATCAAATTAAAACTAATGAACCGATTGGTGTCTAAGGTAAGATTGGTAGTTTGACCAGTGGTTTTTAAGCGGGAGCTACTCGCAGTGATTCGATCTCTGACGAGTTAATGGCTTATCTCCACCACTGATCTCACTTACCTGGCCAACCTGGTGAATTAGGTTTTGATTAGATCACATGGTGATTAGGGCTCACCCATGTCATTAGGTAAATCAGTTTGACTAATTTAGGTGCTCCTAATGCTGGCTTAATTAAATTTTTTTTAATCTAACTTGGTGAAGTCAGTGGGAGGATTAAAATTGGCTAGTAATTTATCTTCTCATCTATTCTTTAATAAAATCCTCAAAAATTATTAGGTCCTAAAAATGATTAAGTTATATTGATAACTAAGTCATAGCCTCCCATTAAGTGAGTGATAATGAGTCCATTAGTTTAATAATCATTGGAGGCCCAAAGGCCTGATGCTTATTGACTAATAGAATTATCATTCATAGTATGATAATTTGGTTTGAGTCTTTCTGATGGTGGTTAGGTTGGCCGACCAAAGTCGGGCTTCATCATTTATTGGTTTGATTCACCAAATCAAATCATGTTAATGGTTGGACCTAACCAGATTTTTTCAGTGGAGGCCAAAGCCTACTGATTAGATTTTGGGATAAAATTAATTACTAAAAATTATTTAGAGAAACAACTGATTATGAACCTACCCATAGATGCACATGGGTTGACCAACCAAAGTTGGGCTCATGTGTAGTCTGTGTGGATTTTAGTACCTACTAAGGAATTAAAGGAATTAAAGTAATTCCTCGAATTGGAGATTGAGGCTACCAATTCGTAAAAATACTGAGAGAAATTTTAGACTAAAGTCCAAGTCTTTAGTATTAATAATTTATGTACTAATATAGGTCTGGTTTTTTTTTATGCAGTTATGGCCACTACCCTGTCGCTCCGATCATTATTAGATAATGACAAGCTCATGGGACCTAATTTCGATAGCTGGTATCGAAAATTAAAAATTATCCTTGAGCATGAGCGGATCCTTTATGTAGTAACGGATCCGGCACTTGAGGAGCCAGCCCTGAACACTAGAGGGACGGTCCGAGACACTTACCAGAAGTGGCTCAACGATCGCACCAACATTCGGTGCATAATGCTGGTGGCAATGAATGATGAGTTCAGTCGCAGGTTCGAGAATGTCCAGCCACAGGAGATGCTTCAAATGTTGAACGACTCTTTTGGCATGCCTGACGATATTGAAAGGCACAAAACTAGTTGTGCCATTTTCAATGCTCGGATGAGGGATGGAGCCTCAGTCACTGATCATGTACTGTACATGATCGAAATGATTGAGTGCCTAAGTAAACTGTGCTTTTCCCTGCATGAGCAGCTCGATAAAGATGCGATCCTTAATTCTCTGCTCAAGTCCTTCCTTCCCTTCCTTACTCATTTTTGAATGACAAAGCCTGCAGTGAACTACCACGACTTATTGGGGTTACTGCAGAACTTTGAGAAGGATCACCAGCTCTATAAGGAGTCGATAAATATTGTGGGAGGGTCTTCTTCTGGTCGTCGACCCTTTAAGAAAGGGAAGAAGAACAAGAAGAAGAAGAATAAGAAGGTGCAACCGCATGCTGGGATGTCTGCACAGGATCGACCAAGAAGCACAAGCCCGACCAGAGCCAGGTGGAGTGCTTCTTTTGCAAGAAGTAGGGGCACTGGAAGAGGAACTGTCCTCCATACATTGCCTCACTGGATCCGAACAGGCCGAAGAAGAAGCAAGGTACTTATATGATAACACCTTGCAACTTTTCCATTTGTGATACTACTGCCTGGGTATTAGATACCAGAAGCCCTTATCATATTTGCAATTCGATGTAGGGTCTGCAGGTCAGTAGGAGATTTGATGAAGGTGAGAGATTCCTGAACATTGGAGATGGAAGCAAAGTTCCAGTTCTAGCATTAAGAATCATGAACCTTGTAATCAATTCTCAAAAAATAATTCTGAGTGAATGACACTATTGTCCAAGCTTTTTATTAAATATTATTTCTATAGGCCTTTTGGCCATGAACGGTTATCAATTTTTAATAAAAGGAAACGTTTGCAATATCATTTTGAATGATGTTACAATGTTTGTTGGACAACTTAATAATGAAATTTACTTTCTATCATAACCTGTTAATGTGGTTCAAACCTCCGGTAAATGCCCTAGACTAGATAATGTGTCAGATGTCTACCTTTGGCACTGTAGGCTAGGTCATATCAATAAGAGCAGGATAAACAGGTTGGCTCAAGAAGGAATTCTTGAAGTACGTGATTATGAATCACTTCCAACCTGTGAGTTCTGTCTTCTTGGTAAAATGACCAAGTCATCTTTTACTGGAAAAGATGAGCAAGCCAGTGAACTCTTGGCTCTGGTACATTCTGATGTATGTGGACCCATGAGCTCAAGTGCAACAGGTGGATATTTTTACTTCATAACCTTCACAGATGACCTATCGAGGTATGGGTATGTCTATTTAATGAAGCATAAGTCAGAGTCATTTGAAATGTTCAAACTATTCTGAAATGAGGTAGAAAAATAAACTGAAAAGTATGTTAAAACTCTTCGATCTGATCGAGGAGGTGAATACCTTTTCAATGATTTTCTGACATATCTTGGGGAGAATGAGATTCTCTCTCAGTGGACACCTCCTAGAACACCACAGCATAATGATGTGTCTGAAAGGAGGAATCGGACCTTATTGGACATGGTTCAATCCATGATGGGGTTTGCTGGTCTGCCGATCTCCCTTTGGGGATATACACTCAAATCGGCTTGTTACCTTCTAAATAGGGTTCCGAGTAAGTCTGTAACCAAAATGCCATATGAGATATGGATAGGACGTAAGTCAGTACTCTCGCACCTTAGGGTTTGGGGGTGTTCGGCTTATGTTAAACATTTAATTACGGACAAGCTTGGACCTAGGTTTGACAAGTGTAATTTTATAGGGTACCCAAAAGAGACCAAAGCGTATTACTTCTACCTAGCTGATGAGTAAAAAGTGTTTGTCAGCCTTAAGGTAATCTTTTTGGAAAGGGAGTTTCTTGGTGAAGGGACTATTGCCTCTAAGGTCGAACTTGATGAAATTCGACAGGTGGAAAATCCGACGCAAGTTACTGAACCTGAATCGAATTTGATTAGATCAGATCCGGAGCCCATTGTTCAAGCACACTTAAGGCGATCTGGTAGAGTACCATGTCAACCGAACAGATACTATGGTTTCTTGGTCTGGGATGATGATCCTATTGAACTTGATGAAAACGATGAGGATCCGATCACCTACATGGATGCAATGCAGAGACCTGACTTTGAGAAATAGCTAGAGGCCATGAAATTCGAAATAAAGTCCATGAAGGTCAACGATGTGTGGACATTGGTTGACCCACCCGAAGGAGTAAAACCCATAGGGTATAAGTGGGTCTTCAAGAGGAAGAGGGGCACAGACGGAAAGGTGAAAACCTATAAAGCCCATCTGGTTGCCAAGGGATATCGTCAATGTTATGGTATAGACTATGATGAGATATTTTCTCCTGTGGCAATGCTCAAATCCATTTGGATTATGCTTGCGATAGCTGCCCATCTGGATTATAAAATCTGACAGATGGATGTGAAGACAGCTTTCCTAAATGAAGAGCTGGATAAAGAGGTGTATATGATACAACCTGATGGATTCACATCCACTGATGATTCTAAGGTGTGCAGACTACAGAAGTCCATTTTTGGACTTAAGCAGGCATCCCGGAGTTGGAACATACGTTTTGATAGGATGATCAAGATGTATGGCTTCGTTAAGAATGGAGAAGAGTCCTGCATTTATAAGTGGGCTAATGGTCCAGTAGTGGTATTTCTTATATTGTATGTGGATGATATTCTCTTAATCGAGAATGATGTCCCTGCATTACAGGAGATAAAGATTTGGCTGTCGTCATAGTTCTCCATGAAGGATTTGGGAGAAGCTTCCTACATCCTAGGGATAAGGATCTATAAGGATAGATCTAAAAGGTTGCTTGGTTTATCCCAGTCTACGTACATAGATACTATGCTGAAGAGGTTCAGCATGGAGAATTCCAAGAAAGGCTATCTACCGATAGGCCATGAAATTTCTCTCTCGAAGAGGGATTGTCCGACAACACCTCAAGAGAGAGAGCGTATGGGTAGGATTCTATATGCTTCGATAGTGAGATCTATCATGTACGCCATGATATGTACATGACCAGATGTGGCATACTCACTAGGGGTAGTGAGTAGATACCAATCTGATCCAGGGGAGAATCACTAAAAGGTTGTTAAAACCATCCTGAAGTATTTAAGAAATACTAAAGACCAGTGGCTTGTTTATGGTGAATCGGACTTGAGACTTATAGAGTTTACAGACTCTAATTTTCAGTCTGATCATGATGACAGCAAAAGTGTGTCGAGATTTATTTTTACCCTTAATGGTGGGGCTATCTGCTGGAAGAGTTCCAAGCAACACATAGTGGCTGATTCAGTTTGTGAGGCAGAGTATGTCGCTGCATCATATGCTGCCAAAGAAGCGGTGTGGCTAAAGAAATTCATCACCAAGCTCGGAGTAGCACCCTCCTTATTGGTCCAGTTCTGCTCTACTGTGATAGCTCTGGAGCCATTGCTCAGGCGAAGGAACCCAAGGCACACCAGCGGACGAAGCATATTCTGTGCTGCTACCATCTCATCCGGGAAATTGCAGATCGAGATGACGTCGATCTTCAGAAGATCGACGAAAAGGAGAACCTGGCTGACCCATTCACTAAAGCCATTGTGGTGAAGGAGTTTGACGACTATAAGTCGAAGATGGGTATTAGATACTGCACCGATTGGCTTTAGGCCAAGTGAGAGATTGTTGGGAATAGTGTCCCAAAGTCAATCTTCAGCTTGTTGACAGTTGTGCTCATTTTTGTATATGTACATGAATTATGAATTAATAAAAATTATTTTGGCATTTTTCATCACAAAATGTTTCATCTTCTAATGAACTCCTATGTTGTGGTGAAGTCTTTAGGACTATTTAGACTCGACAAAGGAGGATTTATCGTTTAGTCCTTAAATCTGTTCACGACCAAATGATACGTTGTTACCAAAGATGACAACGTTTATCAAGCATAGGTCGTTGTGTGCCATATAGGTTGGTTGTCCTCTTAACCAATGAGTGTGGAGACACTGGTATGGCATACAGGTGAGATATAAGGGTACATCTGCACTGAACGTGACCGACTTCGGAGCTATTTCTGCTGTCAAGATTTGCTTCGATGGAATATGGGTATAAATGTCCCTCCGATCTGAGAGCACCACGGTGACTTTCAAGCAACTCACTGCACTTAGGCACTGGACTACCTAAATTTTTAATTCAGTGACAGAAGGCTGCTGGGTGTAGTCAAGTACTTGACTTGTTGGTGCATGTGTCAAGATGGGATTGACCACACCAGTTTAGGAGCTGTGTACAGTCGTGTTTCAATTTAGCAAAACCTTAGCCAGGGTAGTCTTTGTGAGGAGTCACAGGACTATTTGAGTTGAGCATGATACGGATGATCTAATCAGAGTTGACAGTTTAACCCTGAGTCATCCTAAACACAGAGGTCAAAAGGATGAATTATACAATAACCATATTCACGTAAGTTCTGAGTATTGCGATTGCGACTATTCGATCTATCCAGTCATCGGGTACCATTGCTAGATGGTCACTTCGATTAGTCAGAAATTGGTTCCTGTACTACCGGCTTAGGTTCGAACCTGCGGGGTCACACACATTAGAGGTTCCTATCTAATCCGATGGCTGATGAAGAGTCCTAATGCTTGTAGACTATGAGTCCTATGTATCTGGGACTCTGTGATCAAGAATCAGCATTCTCTGATCACAAGTCCCACACATTTTGTGTACCGGGGTCAAGAGTCCCACTAGTTTGGGACTCTTCGATCAGGGTTACATATCGATGAATTCTAATGCCCGATTACCCATGGATTTGGACTCAATATTTATGAGAGATTTAATTAGTAATTTAATTACTAATTAACTCAATTTGATTGAGTGATTATTTTTGGATCAAGTCCAATTGAATTGGATTCAGTTGGGTTTGACCCGATTAGGTTAAGAGTTGACCTAATCGTCGAGATGGTTTGGTCCCTGATTTGATCAGGGGTTGGGCTTAATCAATTCCAAATTTGATTAGGATTTTATTGAGCCTAATTAAGTCTAATTTAGTTGAGTTTAAATTAGTCTAATTGGGCCTAACTTATTTGGTTCAATTAGGTTGGTTTAAATAATGAAACCACCTTGACCAATTCTCCCTGCGCCACCTCACTTCCACTGTGCCCATTTGAATTCATGAGAAGGAAGTTCTCATGAATTTTTCCTCACGCAAAGCCCTCCTCACACCCTACTTTAATGCACCAAATGAGTGGATAAGGATGATTGGTTGGCCATTCAAATTCAAAACAAAGTTTGTATTTGAATGAGCAACCAATCTTAGCGCCTTGACCTTATCCTCTTTTAGCGCCCCATTTATTACACGAAAAAATGTTTCTCATGAAATCACTCACACATAAATTAATCCATGCCCTCCTCTTCTCATGCCCTTAGTGGATAAGGATAAATTAGTTTTCATTTGAATTCAAAATTTGATTTGAATTCAAATGTGCAATTACTCATCTTTATCCTCTCACATGGATAAGACATTGGTTGTTGTTTTAAAAGGAGGAGAAGAGTGGGGCGTGTGCAAGAAAAATTTTGGAGAGAAAATTTGGGCATGAGGAATCTTTGTGTGCAAGGTGAAGGTCTATATCCTTCCGAGAGAAAAAGAAAGAAAAGAAAGAAAAAGTGTGCGCAGGGTTTCAATGAGTTCTTCAGGGTTTCAACCTGGAGTTCGGGAAGTGAGAAGGTGAGCTACGAGTGTTGTGAGCCCACCAAATTTTAGAGAGATCTTCAACATCCTCTCAAGCACATCTGTTGATAATTCAGAGCATCCAAAGAATCGACAGACATCGATCGAAGGAGTTCGATCAGCATCGACTGTCGAAAGGGCTCTACAACAAGCTAGCACTCGTGAGGAGTCGATCAGATCGGAAGCTTCGTGTGGATGATCCACAGATGCCAGACACACTGTGTAGCTATATCGTAATGATCAGACTCTTCCAACGGTGATCAGATTGCGGTGATCTACTATCCGCACAAAGGTATTGTGTTCTGAACACATTACAGTAAAGTGTTTATTGTTCAAATTCGAATTTCAAATTTAAATGCATGCATGCTATATATCATATTTAGATCTTAGTGTAGGATAAATTTATATTAATTAATTAAATTAATTAATAATTTTTACTGTAAAATAGTGATTTTGAAAAAATTTTAAAATTACCATTTTACCCCTACACTAAATTTTCACCACACTATAGCACCTTCCGAAATCCGCTATCGGTCAACCTTCTGTCGGATTCCTCTTGCAATCGGACCTCTCCAGTGGATAGTCTTCAGACAAGCTTCTACATCAGACAAATTTCAGATGGACTTCTCTAGCAATCGGACTCCAGCCGGATTTCTCCAACAAAAAATTTTCGTCCGGGCTTCTGCAGTAGATGACTTCCGTCTGCAGCATCAATGCCTAAGGCATCCAACAACAGTTAATCCGTCAGCAACCTCGAAAATATCTGAGCTTCTCTTAGATTGCTGAGACAGAGAGCTATTTCACTCCACCAGATGTCCCAACCGAGCTTCAGCCATCCGACCCGAACTCCCCGACAAGTCGCGACAACGGAAACCACTCCACTCTCTGTAACAAACTCTATGTGGCCCCACCACTCTCCAGCAAGTCACGACAATGGACACCACTACTCTCTGTAACAAACTTCACGTGACCCCGAACGGCCCACTACCAGACAGTTATGGACGTCGCTGTCAATCGGTTACGCTCTCCCGTCTATAAAAGAAACCTCCCAGATACGTTCTCCTCTAAGCTCTAAGCATTATCTCTAAACTCTACTAAAATCCTATTCGAGTGCTCCATTTCTGTTGAAGCAGAGTACTGACTTGAGCGTCGGAGGGTCTTACCGGAGCACCCCCAACTCCGGTTTAGACTTTTCTTGCAGGCCCGATGGTGGTCGTGATCCCCTCGATTCCAGCTTCTCCGACATCGATGAAATTTTGCACCAACAGAATTGGTGCTAGAGGAAGGGCCTGTGTCTTCACCGGACCCTTGTTCTTAAAGGAGTACTCAACGGGACTGTCTTTGATCATCTTCTTCGACATCTTCTTCTTCTTCTCCGGCCAGATCCCAACTTGATGCCTCCCCGAAAGGCATCCACCAGGCGATCTACGGCCTCCATGGCCAGATCTCAGCAAGATCTGCCAGCTCCGACCTTGTCTTTAATTTTTCAGGCTCCTCCTTCTTCGACAACAGCAGTCAGCATGGAGCAGTTCGACCTGCTGGTTCAGCAGATCAGGGGCCTCACCGAAGTGGTGCAGGCCATGCAGCAGTAGCAGCAGCAGCTGCAGGCATCTGTGCGGCTGGAAAGAGCATCGTCAGAGTTCAAAAATCTGATGATCGGGTGGCCCACTTGGGCCAGTCACCCTGTATCTCTCGAAAAGGGGAAGCAGAGGGTGGAGAGCCCTCTATCTGATCATAATTCTACCCCCGAAGGGTCCCTACCTCTGTTCTGCCAGAAGACCCTCGAGATTTGCGATTGAGAGGATCTCCTGGATCAAAGGTTCCAAGAGATGAACCGATGGATCGAAGAGCTCCGCCATGCTCCCCCTACTTACGATAAGGATATCTGTACTGATCCTCTTTTTTCTCAAAGGATTATGCAGGAACCGATCCCTTCGAACTTCAAGCTCCCCCAATTTGAGAGCTACGATGGGACCTTAGATCCGGTTGACCACCTAGAGGCCTTTCGGACAATGATGCTGCTCCATGGCATGCCAGATGCCATCCTGTGCCAAGCTTTCCCATCTACCTTGAAGGGAGCAGCAAGAAATTGATACTCAGCATTGAAGTCGGGTACTATCTTCTCTTTTAATCAAATGAGCCACCAGTTTGCAGCTCATTTCGTCAGCAGCCGACGTCTCCAGAGAGGTTCGGAGTCCCTCATCAACATCAAGCAAAAGGAGGGAGAATCCATCTGAACTTATGTCAACCATTTTAACACCGCCGCATTGAAGGTCCGAAACTTGGACCAATCAGTTGCAATGGCCACTCTGAAGAGCGGTCTTCAAAAGAATGACCTTATGTTTTCCCTGAAAAAAAAGTATCCCAGGGACTTCGCTAATTTGCTGGCTCGGGCTGAAGGATATGCCTGAGCAGAGGAAGCCTTCAAGCTGAAGGACGAGGAGGCTGTTAAGGAGTGGCAGGCAGGTGACTCCAGCAAGCCCGCAGCTGAAAAAGGGCCAAGTGAAGCTCGGCCACGTTCTCGAACTCCCCCCTGAGCTCGTAGGCAAAGAAGCCTGGACCACAGAGTTCGATGGAGCTCTCCCCTAGGAAGATTCCACAGCTACTTCCCTCTCAATGCTCCAAAAACTCAAGTACTGATGGAGATCAGGGAGCAACTGTCAAGGCCAAAAAAGATGCGCACACACCCCGAGAAGCACAACCCTAACAAGTTCTGCCTCTATCATCGTGACCACGATCATGACACGGAGGAGTGTATTCAGCTCCGAGATGAGATCGAGGAGCTCATCAGATGAGGTCGGCTCAACAGATTCATCCGACGTCGGCCTGAAGGTAGGGAAGATCGATCGAGGGCCCTACCACAACAAGAGCTGCCAAGGAAGGAAGAACAGCTTGAAGATCGGCCTCCAATCAGGATCATCAACACCATCTCTGGAGGACCCCGACGGGGAGCAGCCAGTGGATCGGCCGGACTGCCCAAGCGGTAGAGGACTGAAGAATCTATAACCTTTACTGAAGAAGATACCCAGGAGATTCAATTCTCCCATAATGATGCGGTTGTAGTTTCTTTAAATATTACTGACTATGATATATGCCAAATTCTTGTTGATAATGAAAGCTCGGTCGATATTTTATTTTACGATGCATTCTCAAAAATATCCATTCCGAATGATCGATTAGGGCCGATAAGCTCTCCATTGGTAGGGTTCACTGGCGATGCTGTGCTAGTGGAAGGAGTAATAACTTTGACCGTAGTTGCAGGTCGATGCCCGAAATAATCTAGAGCGCAAGTGGATTTCTTGTTAGTAAGGGTGTCGTCTGCCTACAACGCAATACTCGACCGACCTGACCTCAACGCCCTCCGAGCTGTGGTATCGACCTACCATTTGAAATTGAAATTTTCTACAAGCCAAGGGGTCGGAGAGGTCAGAGGAAATCAAGTCCTGGCAAGGCACTGCTATAACATAGCCTTACAAAGAAATGGTCAGTCTGACCCCTGTCTGGTTGATGGATTAGACACCCGCGACGATCTTGCTGAAGAATGGGGTGAGCCAATTGAAGATCTTGTCTCAATTCTTTTGAATGATGGGAATGAAGAGCACGTGGTGAAGATCGGCTCCAACCTGGGAGAAGAGGTACAGACACAGCTCATCAATTTTCTACAAAAGAATACGAATGTTTTCGCTTGGATTCTGACGGACATGCCAGAGATTGATGCGGAAGTCATGGAACACCGTCTAGCTGTTGATCCCAAACATCGGCCGATGAAGAAAAAAATCCGAGGTCATGCACCAAAAAGGCAGAAGGCAATAGCTGAGGAAGTTGATAAACTCCTGAAAGCCGAGTTCATCAGAGAAATCAACTATCCGAACTAGGTCTCCAACGTGGTTCTCGTCAAGAAGGTGAACGGCAAGTGGAGGATGTGTATAGACTTCAAAAAGGTGAATAAAGTCTGCCCGAAGGACAGTTACCCTCTGTCCAAAATTGACCAATTAGTGGATGCAACCTCAGACCACGAGCTTCTCACTTTCATGGATGTATTCTTTGGCTACAATCAAAACAGGATGGCACCAGAGGATGAAGAAAAGACTGCTTTTATCACTGACCGTGGTCTTTACTATTACAGGGTCATGCCTTTTGGCCTCAAACATGCAGGGGCGACCTATTGACGGTTGGTGAACAAGATCTTCAAAGAGTAGATCGACTGCAACATGGAGGTCTATGTGGACGACATGCTTGTAAAAAGTAAATCCTCAATGAACCATGTCGCCGACTTTGAGGAGACCTTCAGCGCCCTCTGAAAATATAAAATGAAGCTGAACCCAACCAAGTGCGCTTTTGGAGTAACCTCAGAGAAATTCTTGGGTTTTATGGTATCAGGGCACAGAATCAAAGCAAATCCAGAAAAGATTCATGCCATCCAGGAAATGACCGTCCCGAAGTCAATAAAAGAAGTTTGGCACCTTGCTGGGAGAGTAGCAGCTCTGAATCGCTTCGTCTCAAGGTCGGCCGAATAGTGCCTACCTTTCATTCAGACTCTCAAGCAGCCAAAGAATTTTTGTTGGACCACTGAATGTCAGCAAGCATTCGAGAATTGAAGAACTACCTCGGCTCACCTCCGCTATTGACAAAGCCCAAATCTGGAAAGGAGTTGTTTCTGCACCTGGTGGTCTCCCCTGTGGTTCTCGCAGCAGTTCTGGTTAAGGAAGAAGTAAAAATTCAACGATCAATCTACTACATAAGTTGAGTATTGAGAGACGTCGAAATCAGGTACACTAAGTTAGAGAAACTAACTTATGCCCTGTTGATTACAGCCCGAAAGCTCCGACCTTGCATTCAAGGGCACACCATAACACTGCTCACCGACCAGCCGATTAAGGCAGTTCTGCATCGAGCTCATGAAATTTGACATCAACTATCGATCTCGATGGATGATAAAAGTTCAGGTATTAGCAGACTTCATAGTGGAATGCACTATCCCAAAAGAAGCCGAACTTGAATGAGGTGAAGCTGACAACACAGGGTTCCAGTCGAACTCCCCTAAGGAAAGAATAGATCTCCCTGATGATTTTTGGACCCTCTATATGGACGGTTCCTCCAACATGTCAGGCACGGGTGCGGGCCTGATCTTGATCAATCCGAAAGAAATTATCGTGGAGTACGTGCTGTGCTTCGAATTTCCTACGATAAATAATGGAGCAGAATATGAAGCTCTGATTGCAGGACTGAAGATCGTCAAAGAATTAGAAGTAGATCAGCTCCAAGTCTACAGTGACTCCTAATTGGTGGTGGGACAAGTCAGCAAAAACTATGAAGCTCAGGAGGACAGTATGGCGAAGTATCTCGAAAAGGTAAAAGAGATCATCCCTGCCTTTGGCAGCTTTGACATCAAGCAGATTCCAAGAGCAGAAAATATCAGGACCGATCTTTTCTCCAAGTTGGCTACACTGGCTCTAGCTGAACTACCTAAGGAAGTCCTCTTTGAAGTTCTGAAATGTCCAAGTACGGAAGAACCGCAGCTTGTAATGGAGATCAGCCATGAACCCAACTGGATTGACCCACTGGTTGCAAACCTCAAAGACAGGGTTCTTCCTCATGATGCAAAAGAAGCTCGGAAGCTTAGAAACCAGGCCTCCCGATATATCCTTTATGAGGGCAAGCTGTACAAGAGGTCGTACTCTTTGCCCCTCCTGAAATATCTCCGACCTTTTGAAGCCGACTTTACCTTATGGGAGGTACATAAAGGAGTCTGCGGAAGTCACCTGGGGGTCAGATCTTTATCCCACAAACTACTCCGACAAGCTTATTACTAGCCTACAATGTACCACGACTCCATTAAATATGTCAGAAAGTATGATCGGTGTCAGAGATATGTGAATATCCAAAGACAGTCCGCCTCCGAACTTATACTTTTAAGTGCCCCATGGCCATTTGCACAATGGGGGATGGATATCCTTGGACCTTTTCCCATGGCGTCCGGGCAACGAAAGTTCCTCCTGGTGGCAATTGACTACTTCACCAAGTGGGTCAAAACCGAACATTTGGCGAAAATCACAGAAGCTAAAGTGCAGGACTTCATCTGGAAGTCAATCGTTTGTAGGTTCGGATTACCCAGAACTCTTATTACTGATAATGGGTGATAATTTGCTGGAGCAAGATTTGCTGAATTTTGTGAGAACTTAAATATCTTTTATAACTTCATGTTAGTAGCCCATCCGTAGGCAAACGGTGAAGCCGAGGTGACCAACAGGACTTTGTTGCAAGGAATCAAGGCGAGACTTGAAAAAGCAAAGAAAACTTGGGCAGACGAGCTTTATCATGTGTTATGGGCATACCGAACTACCCAAAGACTGCCTACGGGGGAGACCCCCTTTGCCTTAGCCTTCAGAACAAAAGTCGTTATCCCGATTGAACTCAAGCTTCCATTGGTGTGAGTCGTGGCATTCGACGAGCAGCGCAACTCACGAAATCTCAAGGCCAACCTTGACTTATTAGAAGAAAAGCGAGAGACAGCTCAAGTTCGAATGGCAGTCTACAAGCAGAAAGCAGTCCGCTACTACAACTCCCAGGTCAAGAGCAAAACCTTCAAAGCGGGGGACTTAGTACTTCGACGAGCCACTATTTCACAACCTCAGAACCAAGAAAAACTTACCCCAAACTGGAAAGGCCCATATGAAGTCAGGGAGGTAGTCTGGCCCGGAACATGCTATCTAAAAGAGCTCGGAGGAGTGAACCTTCCACGATCATGAAATTTGAAAAATTTACGAATGTATTACCGATAACTTTGCCTTAAATAAAAGTTTCATATTCGCATATCTTTTCTTTTGGCATGAGCTTATAATGACAGGGAGTAGCTCCTTCAGACAATCAAAACTAAGCGTGTCAGGAACAAGAGGAGAATCTCATCCTGACACAGTTGAAGACTCGATTATTAAGAGACCAGATGGGGGGAGAGGCCCTCGCAACAGCCCTTATGCGCCCCCATAGCCATGTTAGGAACAGAAGAAGAACCTCATTCTAACATGAGCAAAGTCGAAGATCTGGTTATTAAGAGACTGGATGGGTGGAGAGGCCCTCGCAACGGCCCTTATGCACCCCCACAGCCATGTTAAGAACAGAAGGAGAACCTCATCCTAACATGAGCAAAGTCGAAGATCAGGTTATTTAGAGATCGGATGGGGGGAGAGGCCCTCGCAATGGCCCTTATGCACCCCCACAGCCATGTTAGGAACAGGAGGAGAACCTTGTCCTAACATGAGCAAAGTCAAAGACCCAATTATTTAGAGACTGGATGGGGGGAGAGGCCCTCACAATGGTCCTTATGTGTCCCCACAGCCATGTTAGGAACAGGAGGAGAACCTCATCCTAACATGAGCGAAGTCGAAGACCTAGTTATTAAGAGACCGGATGGGGGGAGAGGCCCTCGCAACGGCCCTTATGCGCCCCCACAGCCATGTTTGGAATAGGAGGAGAACCTCATCCTAACATGAGCAAAGTCAAAGACTCAGTTATTTAGAGACTGGATGGGGGGAGAGGCCCTCGCAACGGCCCTTATGTGCCCCCACAGCCATGTTACAAACAGGAGGAGAACCTCATCCTAACATGAGCAAAGTCGAAGACCTGGTTATTTAGAGATCGGATGGGGGGAGAGGCCCTCACAACGATCCTTATGTGCCCCCACAGTCATGATAGAAACAGGAGAAGAATCTCATCCTAACATCAGCAAAGTTGAAGATCCAGTTATTTAGAGACCAGATGGGGGGAGAGGCCCTCGCAACGGTCCTTATGCACCCCCACAGCCATGTTAGGAACAGGAGGAGAACCTTATCCTAACATGAGAAAAGTCGAAGATCCGGTTATTAAGAGATCGGATGGGGGGAGAGGCCCTCGCAACAGCCCTTATGCGTCCCCACAGCCATGTTAGGAACAGGAGGAGAACCTCATCCTAATATGAGCAAAGTCGAAGACTTGATTATTTAGAGACTGAATATGGGGAGAGGCCCTCGCAACGATCCTTATGTGCCCCCACAGCCATGTTAGGAATAGGAAGAGAACCTCATCCTAACATGAGCAAAGTCGAAGACTCGATTATTAAGAGACCGGATGGGGGGAGAGGCCTTCGCAACGGCCCTTATGCACCCCCACAGCCATATTAGGAACAGGAGGAGAACCTCATCCTAACATGAGTAAAGTCGAAGACCCGGTTATTAAGAGATCTGATGGGGGGAGAGGCCCTCGCAACGGCCCTAATGTGCCCCCATAGCCCTATTAGGAATAGGGAGAAAATCTTATCCTAACATGAGCTGAAATTGACTTTGTCGGGAACAGGAGGAGAACCTCATCCTGACATAAATGAAGACCTGATCGTTTAAGATCGGATGAGGGAAAAAGCCTCCTCAATGGCTCCTCAACACCCCTACAACCCTGTTAAGAGTAGAGAGAAAACCCTCGCCCAAATATAAAAAAAAAAGAGGGGAGAGAAAAAGGAAAAGCGACGAGCTACGCCAGAGATAAGAGAAAAATAAACTACATCTAAGACATAAGGGACCTCATCTCAGCGAGGAAGAAAACTTTTATAAAAAATCCTCAGACTCTAAGGGGGAACCCAACACTAGCAGGAGAAAATAGACTTCCTCAAAGTAACGAGAAGTTCAGGCCCCAAGCTCGAACATCGGGAGAAAGCGTCAAATTCGAATGGCCTCGAAAAAATCTTTGGTCATGAACAAAAAGGGGCGAATCAATGCGGCAATGATCAGAAACCTTCAAACAACGTCGACATCGAATAAGATAAAAGACAAGAGAAGCTCGGTAAACGACAACTCAGAGCACGAATAGACAAGGTAATGAAATTTTTTTTTTATTTCATTAGTAAAGAGAGCATTACAAAAGTCTTTGAAGGCCAAAAAAAAAAAACAATAAGAAAAGAAAAGAATACATTGAACAAAAGGTAAAAGAAGCTCTAAGGAAGCTCGGCTTCTTCTGACTTCGAACTCTCAATTCCAGCCATTATCAGAGATTGCTTTAAGTTCTCAACTTCTTCTTCTAGTTCCTTCTTTTTTAGCAGCATCTCCCGATACATTTGGTGAAACCGCTAGCTTTCGCCCTCCGATTCTCGAAGCCTCTTCCTTAGAACTTCGGACTCCGCTTCTGCATCCTTGACCGCCTGCTGCTCATAGGCCAGCTGAATTTTCAGCCGCTACAGTTCGGCCTTCTCCTTCTCAAGGGCTACAGATAGTTCTTCTATGGTCTCCTTCAAAGATCAGAGCTAGTCAGAGCCTTGAACCGAAACGGCCTGGGCTCTTTCAGACAACTGCTTCTGAAGGCGAGCAACCTCATCGGTCACCATCTTGAGCCTCTTCTGTAGTTGTCTATTTGCCCACACCAGCCAACTCGGTAAGTGTTGTAATTCATCTTGACGTCCTGTAGCTGCTTCTGGAGATCAAAAAAAATTTTCGATCAATCCCAGCCATAGTCAGCCTGAGTTGGAATCCAGGACGAGCTCCCTTCCAATTGGTCGATCTTCTCCCGTGCGGCCACCAACTCGACCTCGAGGGAGCTGATCTTGGAGGCCTGAGTCCAAGATCGATCGCTGGTGCATTTCTGGAGTTCCTCAAGCTCCTTCTCGAAGTTGGCCTTCTTTCCTCCAGCACCGGCACGCCAAATGCCAAAATATCTAGAAACAATCGAGTATGAAAATCAAGGGGGGCAACTTCGATTGTAAAAATTTCTCTGTACTTCCTTCATTTGAAACTCGATCTCGAAAGTAGGAGGGCTAGTGTTGGGTATAAAATAACCCCAGCCAAAGTTCGTAAGAGGCAAACCCTCCCAGGACTCTTTCGACTTCCGACCTTATGCGGCATCTTTCTGAACTCCCCCGACCGTCCGAGCTTCCACAGTACCATCCAGACTCCTCCAGCGGTCGACCTTCCATAGTGTCCTCCATATTCCTCCAACAGAAGAACTCCTATCGTACCCTCCGGACTTCTCCAATAATGAGCTCCTTCAGTCATCTATCAGACTGCTCCAAATACTCTCTGAGCTTCACTATCAGTTGATTTTCTCCAGTGATCGACTACTCTTCGAATCTCTTTCAGACTTCATCCTATCACGATCGACCTTACTCTGAGCTTCTTTCGGACTTCGTCAATGTCCGAGCTTCCCCAGTAGCAGGACTTCTACAGTAACCAGACTCTATCCAAGTTTCTACAGTGGTCAACCGCCTTCCGAATTTCATCCGAGCTTCTACAGTAAGCGAATTCTGTCCGAACTTCTATTGCAAGCAGACTTCAGTCGAGCTTCTACAATAAGCGGTCTCCATCTGGACTTCCACGATAATCGATCTCCATCCGAGCTTCTACAGTAAGCGGCCTCCTTTCAGACTTCTGCAAGAACCAGACTCCGTCCGAACTTCTACAGTGGATGAATTCCAGATGAACTTCTACAACGGACAGGCTCCAGCAGCCAGATTTCTACAGTGACCGACTGCCTCCAATGTCTTCCATACCTCTCCAGCCATCAACCTTCAACAGCACCAATCGGACCTTAACAGTGCCAACCAGACCCCTCCAACGAACAAATTCTCTCCGGACCCCTCCAGCAGTCGACCTTCCATAGTGTCCTCTAGACTCCTCCAGCGGACGAACTTCCACAACGCCTTTCGGACTCTTTTATCGATCAACTTTCTATAGCACCTTTCGAATTCTGCCATCGATCGATCTTCTGTCGGATTCCTCATACAATCGGACCTCTCCAGCGGACAGTCTTCAGACAAGCTTCTACATCAGACAAATTTTAGACAGACTTCTCTAGCAATCAGACTCCAGTCGGATTTCTCCAACAGAAAGTTTCTGCCCAGACTTCTACAGTAGATGACTTCCGTCTACAGCATTAACGCCTAAGGCACCCAACAACAGTTAACCTGTCAGCAACCTCGAAAATATCCGAGCTTCTCTTAGATTGCTGAGACAGAGAGCTATTCCGCTCCACCAGATATTCCAACCGAGCTTCAACCGTTCGGCCCGAACTCTCTGATAAGTCGCGACAACAGACACCACTCCACTCTCCGTAACAAACTCCATGTGGCCCCACCACTCTCTGGCAAGTCATGACAATGGACACCACTACTTTCCATAACAAAGTCCACGTGGCCCTAAACGGCCCACTACCAAGTAGTTACGGACGTCGCTATCAATCGGTTACGCTCTTCCATCTACAAAAGAGACCCCCCAGATACGTTCTCCTATAAGCTCTAAGCATTATCTCTAAACTCTGCTAAAATTTCATTCGAGTGCTCCATTTCTGTTGAAGCAGAGTACTGACTTGAGCATCGGAGGGTCTTGCTGGAGCACCCCCACTTCCAGTTTAGACTTTTCTTGCAGGTCTCGACGGCGGCCATGATCCCTTTGATTCCAGCTTCTCCGGCATCAATGGAATTTTGCACCAATAATAGTTATCGTATAATTCATTTCATTGACCCTTGAAGCTCAAGGATAACTAAGGATTAAACTATCAACCCAGGAAGAGTGGTCCACATTGTGTCTTAATCTTAAAAATCCTGTGACTCCTCCTAGGACTATTTTGATCAAAATTTTGCTGAATTGAAACACAATGATGTATCATTTTCAATTTTACTTGGAGCGATCAATCTCATCTTGACTCACACTCAGACTTCACAAGTATTTGATTGTACCAAAAAATCTTCCATCATCAAATTAGAAATTCGGATAGTTCGGCATCAAAGCACAGTAAGTTGCTTGTAAGTCACTAAGACGTCTCAGATCAGAGGGACACATATACCCATATCCCATCAGAGCAATCTTTGACAGCAGAGTGCTCTGAAAGTGGTCATGCTCAATGAAATATACTCTTACAAATCATCCATATGCCACACCCATGTCACCACACGCCTTGGTTAAGAGGACAACCAACTAATATGACATACAATGACCTACACTTAATACAATTATCGTCCTTATAACAATTGTATCATTTGGTTGCAAGTAGGATTTAAGAACTACACAATAAATTTTCCTTTATTATTTTGGATGTAGCTCTAAGAACTTTATCATAACATATGAGTTCTATTTTGAAAGATGTATTCCTTATGATGAATCTACCATATAACATTAATCATTTTATAATTCATATACTTATATGGAGCACAATTATCTACAACCTAGATGATTGACTTTAGGACTCATTTCTCAATAATTTTATAATTAAAAATATCAAAATAACTTTTATTCATCATTGAATAATTCATATACAAAGAGAAACTCAATCATCATATGATTGGCTTTAAGACATAATTTCTAACAACTTCTACTTGGATTAAAACCAATTAGAGCAGTATCTTATACTCATCTTCCATTTGAAGTCATCAAACTCTTTGATCCTGAGAGCTTTAGTAAAGGGGTCGGCTAGGTTCTCTTTTTCATCGTTCTTTTGAAGCTCGACATCATCTTGGTTCACGATCTCATATCAGGTGATAGCGATGCAAAATATGCTTGGTGTGCTGGTCTGACTTTGATTCTTTTACCTGAGCTATGGCATAAGAGCTGTCATAATGCAGTACGATAGGGCCATCAATAGAAGGTGTAACTCTCAGCTCGATGATGAATTTTTGCAACCATACCACCTCCTTTGCAGCATCCGATGCAGAATTATATTCCACTTTGCATACAGAATTGACCATAGTATGTTGCTTGGAACTCTTCTAAAAAATAACTCCTTCATTCAAGATAAATACGTATCCCAGCATGCTTCTGTTATCACCATAATCTGACTAAAAATTAAAATCAGTATATCCCATAAGTTTCAGCTCAGTATCTCCATAGATAAGTCATTGGTCTTAAGTGTTTCTCAAATACTTAAGGATTGCCTTCATAATCTTTCAATAATTTTCATCCGGATCAGATTGGCACCTACTCACTATCCCTACTAAATAGGCCACATCTGGCCTCATATACGTCATGGCCTATATAATATATTCTATTGCTGAAGCATATGATATTCTACTCATATGCTCTCTCTCCTCAAGAGTTGTCAAACAATCCTTCTTGGAGAGAGTAATACCATGGCCTATCGAAAGATAGCCTCTTTTGAAATTCTTCATGTTGAACCGCTTTAACATGATATTGATGTACGTGGATTGACACAATCCAAGCAACCTTCTAGATCTATCCCTATCGATCTTCATCCCTAGGATGTAGGATACTTTTCCCAAGTCCTTCATAGAGAACTATGATGATAACCATAGCTTCATACCCTGCAAAGCCAGAATATCATTTCCTACTAACAGTATGTCATCCACATATAGTATAAGGAAGATGACTACAGAATCGATAGCCTACTTATAAATGCAAGGCTCTTCTCCATTCTTAACGAAGCTATATGTTTTAATCATCTTATCAAAATACATGTTCTAACTCCTAGATGCCTGCTTAAATCTATATATGGACCTATTCAACTTGTACACTTTAGGCTTATCTGTAGATATGAATCCTTCTGGCTGTATCATATACATCTATTCTTCTAGCTTCTTGTTAAGAAAAATGGTTTTGACATCCATTTATCAGATTTCATAATCTAAGTGTGCAGTGATAGCAAGCATAATCCAGATGGACTTGAGCATTACCACAGGAGAGAACATCTCGTTATAGTCAATACCATAATACTGACAATAACCTTTGACAACTAGACGGCTAATAGGTCTCTACATTTCTGTCCGCTTCTTTTTTTCTCTTGAAAATCTATTTACATCATATGGATTTTATCCCTTCGGATGGATCAACTAGTATCCATACATCATTGATCTGCATGGACTCCATCTTGAACTTCATGACGTCAAGCCATTTTTAGGAGTTGAGCCTCTACATGGCTTTCTTATAGGTGATCGGATCCTCATTATTCTCATCAAGTTTGATGGGCTCACCATCCTAGATCAAGAAACCATAGTATCTGTCTGACTGATATGATACTCTATCGGATCTCCTTAATAATGCCTCTATTAGCTCCAGATTCGGTTCTCCAATCAAATCGAATTCTATGTATCGGTCTTTTCACCTTTTGAACTTCATCAAGTTCAATTTTACAGGCATTAGCTCCTTCTCTAAGGAACTCCTTTTCCATAAAGACTGTCCTACTACTGATAAACATCTTTTGCTCTATAGCGAGGTAGAAGTAGTATCCTTTAGTTTTCTTTGGATACTCTACGACAAGCATCTATCGGACTTAGGTCCAAGCTTATCTACCTTTAAATGCTTGACATAAGCTGGACACCCCCAGACCTTAAGGTATGACAATATCAGCTTACGCCTAGTCCATATCTCATATGAAGTTTTATCGACAGACTTGCTCGGCACCTTATTCAAAATGTAGCAAGTATATTCTAAAACATATCTCCAAAAAAAAATTGACAGACTCGTAAAGCCCATCATGGATTGGACCATATCTAATAAGATTCGATTCCTCCTTTCAGACATCCCGTTATGTTGTGGTGTTCTAAGAGGCATCCATTGTGAGAGAATCCCATTCTCTTTCAGATATATTAGAAAGTCATTGGTGAGGTATTCATCTCCTCAATCTAACCGAAGGGTCTTAATACTCTTTTCAATCTATTTCTCTACTTCAGTATGAAATCATTTGAATATTTCAAATAATTCTGACTTATGCTTTATAAGATAGATATACCTATACCTTGATAGATTATCTGTAAACGTAATGAAGAAGTAGTATCCTCCTCTGGCACTTATGTTCATAGATCCGCATACATCAGTATGTATTAAATCTAGGACATCGTTCACTCTTTCATCTTTTCCCTTAAAAGGTGACTTAGTCATCTTATCAAGTAGATAGGACTCATAGGTTGGCAATAATTTATAATCATTTATTTCAAAGACACGCTCCTTGATTAACCTGTCAATTTTATTCTTATTCACATGACTAAATCTACAATGTCAAAGGTAGGATTCATTAATATTATCTAATTTAGAGCATTTACTAACTGTGTACATTACACCAATAGGCCGTGATATTATATATATGCTATATCTTAATTGTCTAGCATAATTGCAGTATCATTCATAATAATATCACGAAAATCATCTTTTATTATAAATTTGAAATCAAGTTTGGCCAAAAGACCTACAGAGATGACATTCATTAAAAAAGAAGGACAATAATAACAATCATCTAATATAATACTGTTGGACTCGAAGACAAGCTACAAAGTTTTCAAGGTCAGAACTAGAATAAAGCTTCCATTTCTAACATTTAGAAATCGCTCGCCCTCTGGAAACTTTCTACTTACCTATAGTCTCTGCAATGAATTGCATATATTAATTAGATTTTCAGTATCCAATACTCAGATAGTAGTATCAAAAATAGAGAAATTACAAGGAGTTATCATATAAGTACCTTGTGAAGCAACTGTTTGCTTCTTTCTCTTATTTTTAAGCCTATTTGTGTCAAGGGTGGCTTTGTAAGTAGGATAATTTTTTTTTCAATAATCTAGCTTCTTGTAGAAGAAGCATTCTGTCTGACTCTTGTCGACTTTTGATATTTTGCTCTGCTTAGGATCGACGGTATAAGTTTTCTACACCACCTTTTCTTTCTTCTCCTAGAGGATCGACAGCTTACAGATGAACCTCCCATAATATGCACTGGCTCCTTCTGAAGTTGGCGGTCCTTCTCAAAAGTCTACAGCAATCCTAGCAAACCATGATAGTTTACTGCAGACTTCATCATTCTATAATGACTGAGAAAGGATAGGTAGAATTTTGATAGCAAATTGAGGACAGCATCCTTGCCTAATAATTCATGCAATAAAAAGTTAAGTTTGCTCAGGCATTCAATTTGCTCAATCATGTACAATATATGTATTAGATATATATCCTAGAAGCCAATATGGATGATGTATTGTAATAACTCTAGAACATAATTTCGTACTTAATACATTAATTTGATCAATAAAAAGATAAATTTATTTTTCATTCAAGTGTGATATGTCCTTGAATCATTTATGAAATTAGTTTTAATACATATTCTCAAAGTATTGAGAATTAGAGATATGTATATAATTTCTAAATACTCTCGATCATTAGATCATTATGAGAACGATGATCGATCTAGATAGACTGATACACAGATTACTTTTTTTTAGATAGATGGGTCTCTGATCTACGGTGTAGAGACACTGGACGATGAGTGCGGGTAGTTATTAGAGAACAACTAGTATTGAGCATGACCATACGAGAGATCACTTGGATTTCTACTTGATCGTCAGTGATCATCTTGATGTTGTAGTTGTGTGACTGATCCTTTAACCTGAGATGATACTACTGCTTGTAGTGAGGTAGCTAGAGTTTGATTGACACATAAACATGGGTCTTAATAATTTTTTGTAGTGGATATTGACAACAGTTGATCCACTATAAGAGTGGGGTGTGCATCAAGATGAGATCTATCACAAGATGAGATCTATCAATCTTGATAGAAAAAAGGAGTTCTATGGGATTTGAAAAGCTAAGTTTGAGAATCTATGGTCACAGTAGTGTGATTGATGGAAAAGAGTTTTCATAAAAATCATAACTGAATTTGAACTAATCGAATTTATGATATAACTGATGTTGAGGTTTGATGATTTATCTATGACCTATCATCTAGTCGGGACTCATGATTGAGAGACTAAATCACATGTCAACTACACCTAGAGGTTCATTTTAGTTCTACTGGGTTGCCACTACATACCGCTAGGTATCACTGATATATTGTGAGAGCTCACTAGAGTTGTTATGGATCGACAATCCTTGATGGGTTAGAGTGAAATTATTTTGAGCCATTGAAAAGAGTTTCAATGATACTTTGATAGAGATCATTGAATATCTCACTACCAGATAGAATTGAATCTATGGGGTCACACAACAAAGAGATTAGGCCTGAAATTAGCAATTGAGCTTATGAAGTGTCAATTAGATTTAAAGAAATCCAATTAGGTTCAAAGTAACCTTGCTAGCACATGGTTGGATTCAATTTCTCTTTTTATTTAGATTTCTTATTTGATAAGATAATTTAAACTTAATTATCTACTAATAATCTACATGAATTAGATTCATGGGATTCTAATTATTAAGTACCTAAGATTTTGGATCATATAAATTAAGGGTGCAAGTCTCTTATTAATTTTCTTGATAGTTTATCTTGGGCACCACCTTGATTTGATCAAGTTGGACATATCCTATGATTAGAGGACCTCTTGATTTCATATGGGGCATCCCTTGGGTGCAAAAGAGGGTGTGAATAATTGGATTCAAGGGCTCCAAGAGTTGGCACCTAATAGGATTCCTAATGTAAATTAAATAACTTAAGTCATTAGAAAACCTAATGCAAATAGGACTTATATTATGAGATTGAATAGGATTCAATCCTCATGCCTATTTAATGGGACCTCTCCTAAGGTCCCTAGAGCATCTAAACCAGCAGCCCCATGCCACCTTTGGAGATCCCCATGCCCTCTCTTCCTCTCCCTTTCTCTTCTCTCCTTGGCATCCTACACGCCCCATATTTTGGGACGTCCCAAGCTCTTCAATGCCAAGGCTTTGGGCATCTTCCCCTTTGCTGGTTTCTACTATCTAGTAGTAGCACAAAGCAAAAGAAAAAGTTAGAGAAGAGAAAAAGAAGAAGTTCAAGGAAAGAGATCACGTGTTGATCGCGATCCAAGCTTCGTTTAGATTCAGTAAGTTGAATTTTCTTAAAGAAGAAAATTTAATTTTTAGAGGACTATTCTAGGCTCATCTCGAGTGGATACCCATGGAGGTCAGACACTTGTACAGCTAGAAATTTTTTTTTTTTACTTTTAGATCCAAATTTAAAGAAAAGAATTATGAAACAGGTATGTGAATTGATCACAATCTGAATTTCAGGATATATCAATTTCAGCACATGAACTACATCCTTATAGTTTTATGTTTCTATGCATGCATGATTCAGATTAAAAGTATTTTAATCTTATATTCTACTATGATGTTTAAAAAAAAAAATTGAAACAAACATGCATGCCTCAAACCTTGTATTCCAACAATGGTATCAAAGCCACGAGTTTCATATTATTGAAATTATCATACATGTTTTGAAAAAAAAATTAAAATCTAATTTTTCTTGATATATGAGATGTATAGATAAATTTTAAAATCTAAAATTTAATTTTATATTTGATTTAGAACATATATTTGATATGTAATAGCATGCATAGATCTGAATTTTGATCTAAAAAGAGTTCTAGTTCATGTTTATATAATACATAGATGCATGCATGAAACCTAAAATTTTATAAGATCTAAATTTTGATTCATATATGTATTATATGATTGCATATTTAGATCATAAATTTACTTTTGATATAATTCATGATTAGTATATGAGATATATGATATCATGTAGTAGATCTGAATTTTATATACATATATGTGATATATATTTGTATGTTAAATCTGAAAATTATTTTTATGATTTAAAACTTACTTTCATGTAAAAAATTTAGATCTAAAATTTAATTTTAGAATCTAAAATTTGTATTTGTAGATGAAGATTTTGATTATGGAAAAATATAAATTAGGTCATATAATAGGATTGTATCTAAGATTTTTGATTTGAGACATATGGATCTAATTGGATTAAGTAATTAATCTAATCGAGTCAAGTGTCAATTAGGATCAGATCAATTAAGTTAAATGATCATACAATTATTGTTGATCAAATCATTTAAGTTTCACATGTAGAATGATTAACCTAAGGATCTAATTTGGCTCGATGGTTTGAGCCCGATTCGCTGAGTTAACCTGTTTGGATCAATTGACCTATTCATATCTAAAGCAAGTTAATGAGATATGATTATTTAATTGGTTCCGTTCGCTAACCTAACCAATTTATTGATGTCTAAGAAAAGCAACGGGGAGACCCCCATCGATCTCGATTTAACTAGCCAATTTGGAAGATTGGGTCTTAAATTGGGTTGCTTAGCAGTTTGATTTAGCCTATGCCAATTAGATCAGTCATATGATAACTGATTAGATGAGACCTAAATCTAAACCTTCCCATAAATGTTAAGTCCATAGGTCTTCCACCATTGTAGATGTGCGAGAGTGCTACCAGTATTGATTGTTCTCGGCTGGCTACAGTGGTTCAGTTGCATCAAAAATATGCAATCACTCTATTAGCAAAGAGTTGCTCCAGGATAAAGATGGAGTTGGGCCCAATAACTATTAGGTAAGGGACCCAATGACGGTCTTACACCTACTTACGAATGGTGGGTCGGGCTTAACTAAAAAGTATGGAAAATAACTGTTAGGTGAGCTCACATGACTTAGAGACCAAGTCGCTGCAACATGCTTAAAGAAGTATCTGAGCAAAGAGTTGCCTACGCATCAGTGTCCATGTTATCAATAACTGTTAGGTAAGATGCATGTCATTGGTGGGACCGCAGCACCCACTAGGAATCTTTTATCGTGTTAGGGTTTTCATTTCTTTCTCGGAGAGTGGAGGGATCCGATAAATTAGTGAGAGTCATTGTTTGCATCTTAAAGTTTCTAGAAGTAAATATAACCTTTAAGTACAAAAGTCTAACTTGAATCTTTACTCTCACAGTTAAACAATGTCAGCATCAAATCCTCTAGCCTGCATCCTTGAAACCAATCATTTGACCAGTACCAATTATAAAGACTGGCTCAAAAATCTCAAGATTATCCTAACTTCCAAGAAACTAGATCATGTACTTAACCAGGAACCCATAGTGCTACCAATTTGTCCTACTACTGAGCAAAGGATTGCTTTTAAGAAGTGGATGGATGAAGACAGTCGGGTTAAGTGCTATATACTGGCATCTATGTCAAACGAGTTGCAAAGCCAGTATAAGTATATGCCTACTGTCAGAGCTATGATCACTCACCTGCAAGAGTTGTATAGTGAGCAGAGCCGCACAGCGCACTTCGAGGGTCCAAAAGACTCTTCAATCTGAAGATGTGCGAAGGACAGTCAGTCCATGAGCACTGTATGATAGTGATCAAGGACATTGAGGAGCTTAAAAAGCTCAGACTAAAAATACAAAAGAAATCATAGATGGATTTGATCCTGAAGTGAATTTTAGTGCAGGGGTAAAACGGTAATTTTAAAACTTTTTCAAAATCACTATTTTATAGTAAAAATTACTAATTAATCTAATTAATTAATATGTATAAATCTTACACAAGGATCTAAATATGATATATACATAGCATGCATTTAAATTTAAAATTCAAACTTTTACAGTAAATATTTTACTGTTATGTGTTCAGAACACATTACCTTTGTGTGGGTAGTCGATCGTCACAATCTGATCACCGTTGAGAGGGTCTGATTATTGCAATACAGCCACACAGTGTGTCTGACCTCTACAGATCATCCACATGAAGCTTCCGATCTAATCGGCTCCTCACGAATGCTAGTTCGTGGCTGAACCCTTTTGATGGCCAATGTTTATCGAACTCCTTTGATCTTGATCTGTCGACTCTTCAGATACTCCAGATCGTCAGCAGATGCACTTGAGAGGTTGATGATGCTATCCCTAAAGTCTGGTGGGCTCACAACACTCGTAGATCACATTCTCACTTCTCGAACCCTAAGCCAAAACCCCTAGGGTACACTCTGAAGAAACTTGCGCCCACTTGTTTCTTTCTTTTCTCTTATTTTCTTTTCTTTTCTCACGCAAGAAAGCTCTCTCATGCCACCCTTTTTTCTCTGATGTTTTCAGTGCATGCCCTATCTTATCTCCCTTTTAAAATGATGCAAGACCATATCTTTGCAGCATTTTTACCGCATGAGAGGATAAAGATAAGTGGTTGCTCATTTGAATTCAAATCAAATTTGAATTCAAATGCCAACCAACTCATTCCTATCCACTCTATGCATGAGAAGAGAGGGGCGTGGGCTCTCTTGTGCATGGAGAGTTTACATGAGAAACTCTTTTTCGTGTAAAGTAAATGGCACACAAAAGGATAAGACTAGGTGGCTCATGGATTAGTTGCCCATTCAAATTCAAACTTCATTTGAATTTGAATGGCCAACCAACCATCTTTATCCACCCAAATGGTACACAAATGGAGGGGCATGGAAGGCTTCTACATGGGAGAAAATTCATGAGAAGTTGTTTCTCATGAATTCAAATGGACGCAGATGAAGTGAGCTGGCGCAGGGAGAGAAATCAAGGTGGTTTGAAATCCAATTGAACCAACCTTATTTAAAATAGGTTAGACACAATTAGACTAAATTAAACCTAACATAATTAGGCTTAATTAGGCTCAATAAAATTCTAATCAAATCAGGAATTGACTAAGCCCAACCTCTGATCAGATCAGAGACTAAAACACCTTAGCGATTAGGTCAACACTTAACCTAATCGGGTCAAACCCAACTGAATCCAATTCAATTGGACTTGATCCAAAAATAATTACTCAGTCAAATTGAGTTAATTAGTGATCAAATCACTAATTAAATCTCTTATAAATATTGAGTCCAAATTCGATGGGCAATCGGGTATCAAAGTCCATCGATATGAAACCTTGATCGAAGAGTCCCAAACCAGTGGGACTCTTGACCCCGGTACCCAAAATATGTGGTACCCATGATCAGAGAATCCTGATTCTTGATCACAGAGTCTCAGACACATAGGACTCATAGTCCATGAGCATTAGGACTCTTCATCAGCCATCAGATTAGATAGGAACCTCTAATGTGTGTGACCCCACAGGTTCGAACCTAAGCCAGTAGCACAGGAACCAATTCCTGTACTAATCGAAGTGACCATCTAGCAATGGTACCCGACATCCGGATAGGTTGAATAGTCACAATCACAATACTCAGAATCTACGTGAATATGGTTACTGTATAATTCATCCCTTTTGACCCCTGTGTATAGGATGACTCAGGGTTAAACTGTCAACCCGGATTAGATCATCCGAATCGTGCTTAATTCAAATAGTCCTGTGACTCCTCACTAGGACTACCCTGGTCAAGGTTTTGCTAAATTGAAACACGACTGTATATAACTTCTGAATTGGAGTGGTCAATCCCATCTTGACACACGCACCGACAAGTCAAATACTTGACTACACCCAGCAGCCTTCCGTCACTGAATTAGAAA
Organism: Elaeis guineensis; assembly: GCF_000442705.2. Taxonomy (NCBI): domain Eukaryota; kingdom Viridiplantae; phylum Streptophyta; class Magnoliopsida; order Arecales; family Arecaceae; genus Elaeis; species Elaeis guineensis. The sequence continues at coordinate 1,951,643 of NC_026006.2, forward strand.
TTCAGATAGTCCAGTCCCTAAGTGTAGTGAGTTACTTACAAGTCATCATGGCAGTCTCAGGTCAGAGAGATAGTTATACCCATATCCCATCGGAGTAAATCTTGACAGCAGAAATAGCTCCGGAGTCGATCACGTTCAGTATAGATGTACCCTTACATCTCACCTGTATGTCATACCAGTGTCTCCACACTCCTTGGTTAAGAGGACAACCAACCCATATGGCACACAACGACCTATGCTTGATAAACATTGTTGTCCTTGGTTAACAACATATCATTTGGTCGCGAACAGGTTTAAGGACTAAATGACAAATCCTCCTTTGTCAAGTCTAAATAGTCCTAAGGACTTCACCACAACATAGGAGTTCATTAGAAGATGAAACAATTTGTGATGAAAGTGCCAAAATAATTTTTATTTATTTATAATTTATATACTAATACAAGAAAGAGCACAACCGTCAACAGGCTGACGATTGGCTTTGGGATACTATTCCCAACAATCTCCCACTTGGCCTAAAGCCAATCGGTGTAGTATCTAATACCCATCTTCGACATGAAATCGTCGAACTCCTTCACCGCAATAGCTTTAGTGAATAGGTCAGCCAGGTTCTCCTTTCCGTCGATCTTCTGAAGGTTGACGTCATCTCAATCCATAATTTCTCAGATAAGATGGTAGCGACGCAGAATATGCTTCGTCCGTTGGTGTGCCTTTAGTTTCTTCGCCTGAGCAATGGCTCCAGAGCTGTCACAGTAGAGCAGAACTGGACCAACAAGGGAGGGTGCTACTCCGAGCTCGATGATGAATTTTCTCAGCCACACTGCTTCTTTAGCAGCATCTGATGCAGCGACATACTCTGCCTCGCAAACTGAATCAGCCACAGTGTGCTGCTTGGAACTCTTCCAGCAGACAGCCCCACCATTAAGGGTAAAAACAAATCCCGATACACTCTTGCTGTCATCATGATCAGACTGGAAACTAGAGTCTGTAAACCCTATAAGTCTTAAGTCCGATTCACCATAAACAAGACACCGATCCTTAGTATTTCTTAAATACTTTAGGATAGTTTTAACAACCTTCCAGTGATTCTCTCCTGGATCAGATTGGTATCTACTCACTACCTCTAGTGAGTATGCCACATCTGGTCGTGTACATGTCATGACATACATGATAGATTCCACTGCCGAAGCATATGAAATTCTACCCATACGCTCTCTCTCTTGAGGTGTTGTCGGACAATCCCTCTTCGAGAGAGAAATTCCATGGCCTATCGGTAGATAGCCTTTCTTGAAATTCTCCATGCTGAATTTTTTCAGCATAGTATCAATATACATGGACTGGGATAAGCCAAGCAACCTTTTAGATCTATCCCTATAGATCTCATTCCTAGAATGTAGGAAGCTTCTCCCAGATCCTTTATGGAGAACTGTGACGACAGCCAAATCTTTATTTTCTGTAATGCAGGGACATCATTCCCGATTAAGAGAATGTCATCCACATACAATACAAGAAATACTACTACTGGTCCATTAGCCCACTTATAAATGCAGGGCTCTTCTCCGTTCTTAGTGAAGCCATACGTCTTGATCGTCCTATCAAAATGTATGTTTCAACTCCGGGATGCTTGCTTAAGTCTATAAATGGACCTCTATAGCCTGCATACCTTAGACTCATCTGTGGATGTGAACCCTTCAGGTTGTATCATATACACCTCTTCGTCCAGCTCTCCATTTAGGAAAGCTGTCTTCACATGCATCTGCCAGATTTCATAGTCCAGATGGACAGCTATCGCAAGCATAATCCGAATGGATTTGAGCATTGCCACAAAAAAAAAATATCTCGTCATAGTCTATACCATAACGTTGACAATATCCCTTGGCAACCAGACGGGCTTTATAGGTCTCCACCTTTTTGTCTGTGCCCCTCTTCCTCTTGAAGACCCACTTACACCCTATGGGTTTTACTCCTTCGGGTGGATCAACCATTGTCCACACATCGTTGACCTTCATGGACTCCATTTCGAATTTCATGGCCTCTAGCCATTTCTCAGAGTCAAGTCTCTGTATTGTATCCATGTAGGTGATCGGATCCTCATCATTTTCATCAAGTTCGACAGGATCGCTATCCCGGACCAAGAAACCATAGTATCTGTCCGGTTGACGTGGTACTCTATCAGATCACCTTAAGGGTGCAGGAACAATGGGCTCCGAATCTGATCTAATCAAATCTGATTCAGGTTTAGCTACTTGTGTTGATTTTTTCACCTACCGAACTTCCTCAAGTTCGACCTTAGAGGCAACAGTCCCTTCACCAAGGAACTCCTTTTCTAAAAAGATTGCCTTAAGACTGACAAACACTTTTTGCTCATCAGCTAGGTAGAAATAATACCCTTTGGTCTCTTTTGGATACCCTATGAAATAACACTTGTCAGACCTAGATCCAAGCTTATCCGTAATTAAACGTTTAATATAAGCCGGACACCCCCAAACCCTAAGGTGCGAGAGTACTGGCTTACGTCCTATCCATATCTCATATGGCATTTTGGTTACAGACTTACTCGGAACCCTATTTAGAAGGTAACAAGCCGATTCGAGTGCATATCCCCAGAGGAAGATCAGCAGACCAGCAAATTCCATCATGGATCGAACCATGTCCAACAAGATCCGATTCCTCCTTTCAGACACACCATTATGCTGTGGTGTTCCAGGAGGTGTCCATTGAGAGAGAATCCCATTCTCCCCAAGATATATCAGAAACTCATTGAAAAGGTATTCACCTCCTCGATCAAATCGAAGAGTTTTAATATACTTTTCAGTTTATTTTTCTACCTCATTTCACAATAGTTTGAACATTTCAAATGACTCCAACTTATGCTTCATTAAGTAGACATACCCATACCTCGATAGGTCGTCTGTGAAGGTTATGAAGTAGAAATATCCACCTCTTGCACTTGAGCTCATGGGTCCACATACATCAGAATGTACCAGACCCAAGAGTTCACTGGCTCGCTCACCTTTTTTAGTAAAAGGTGACTGGGTCATCTTTCCAAGAAGACAGGACTCACAGGTTGGAAGTGATTCACAATCACCAACTTCAGAAATTTCTTCTTGAGCCAACCTGTTTATCCTGTTCTTATTGATATGACCTAGCCTACATTGCCAAAGGTAGACTTTTGACACATTATCTATTCTAGGGCATTTACCGGAGGTTTAAACCACATTAATAGGCTGTGATAGTAAGTAAATTTCATTATTTAGTTGTCCAACAAATATTGTAACACCATTCAAAATAATATTACAAACATTTTCTTTTATTAAAAATTCATAACCGTACATGGCCAAAAGGCCTACAGAAATAATATTTAATAAAAAGTTTGGACAATAGTGACATTCACTCAGAATTACATTACGAGAATTGATTACAAGGTTCATGATTCCTAAAGCTAGAACTGAAACTTTGCTTCCATCTCTAACGTTCAGGAACCTCTCGCCTTCATCAAATCTCCTACTGACCTGCAGACCCTGCATCGAATTACAGATATGATAAGGGCTTCCGATATCCAATACCCAAACAGTAGTATCACAAATGGAAAAATTGCAAGGTGTTATCATATAATTACTTTGCTTCTTCTTCGGCCTGTTCGGATCCAGGGAGGCAATGTATAGAGGACAGTTCCTCTTCTAGTGCCCCTGCTTCTTGCAAAAAAAGCACTCCGCCTGGCTCTGGTCGGGCTTGTGCTTCTTGGTCTGACCCTGTGCAGACGTCCCAGCATGCGGTTGCACCTTCTTATTTTTCTTCTTCTTGTTCTTCTTCCCTTTCTTAAAGGGTCGACGATCAGAAGAAGACCCTCCCACAACATTCACCGACTCCTTTTGGAGCTGGTGGTCCTTCTCAAAGTTCTGCAGCAACCCCAACAAGCCGTGGTAGTTCACTGTAGGCTTTGTCATCCGAAAATAAGTAAGGAAGGGGAGGAAGGACTTGGGCAAAGAATTAAAGATCGCATCCTTATCGAGCTGCTCATGCAAGGGAAAGCCCAATTTACTTAGGCACTCAATCATTTCGATCATGTACAGTACATGATCGGTGACTGAGGCCCCATCCCTCATTCAAGTATTGAAAATGGCACAACTAGTTTTGTGCCTTTCAACATCGTCAGGCATGCCAAAAGAGTCGTTCAACATTTGAAACATCTCTTGTGGCTGGGCGTTCTCAAACCTGTGGCTAAACTAATCATTCATTGCCACCAGTATTATGCACCGAACGGTAGTGCGATCGTTGAGCCACTTCTGGTAAGTATCTCAGACCATCCCTCTAGCGTTCGGGGCTGGCTCCTCAGGTGTCGGATTTGTTACTACATAAAGGATCCACTCATGCTCAAGGATGATTTTTAATTTTTGATACCAGCTATCGAAATTAGGTCCCATGAGCTTGTCATTATCTAATAATGATCAGAGCGACAGGGTAGTGGCCATATCTGCATAAAGAAAAATCAGACCTCTATTAGTATATAAATTATTAATACTAAAAATTTGGACTTTAGTCTAAAGTTTCTCCCAGTATTTTTACGAACTGGTAGCCTCAACCTCCAATTCGAAGAATTACTTTAATCCTTAGTGGGTACTAGAATCCACACAGACCACATACGAGCCCAACTTTGGTTGGTCAACCCATGTGCATCTATGGATAGGTTCATAACCAGTTATTTCTATAAATAACTTTTAGTAATAAATTTTGCCCCGAAACCTAATCAGTAGGCTTTGGCCTCCACTAAAAAGATCTGGTTAGGTCCAACCATTAACATGACTTGATTTGATGAATCGGACCCATAAATGATCAGGCCCGACTTTGGCTGGCCAACCTGACCACCATCAGAAAGACTCAACCAAATTATCATACTATGAATGATAATTCCATTAGTCAATAAGCACCAGGCCTTTGGGCCTCCAATGATTATTAAACTAATGGACTCATTATCACTCACTTAATGGGAGGCTATGACTTAGTTATCACTATAACTTAATCATTTTAGGGACCTAATAATTTTGAGAATTTTATTAAAGGATAGAAGAGAAGAAATTAACCAACCAATTTCAATCCTCTCACTGACTTCACCAAGTCAGATTAAAAAAAAAAAATTAATTAAAGCCGGCATTAGGAGCACCTAAATCAGTTGCACTAATTTACCTAATGACATGGGTGAGCTCTAATCACCAAGTGATCTAATCAAAACCTAACTCACCAGGTTGGCCAGGTAAGTGAGATCAGTGGTGGGGATATGCCATTAACTCATCAGAGATCGAATCAATGCGAGTAGCTCCCACTTAAGAACCACTGGTCATACTGCCGAACTTACCTTAGACACCAACCGGTTCATTAGTTTTAATTTGATCAACTTAGTAAATAGGGTTCCATCGCATAGCCATGAATTAAGTTTATCTTGGTCTGGTTAAAGATATGGACCCATTCAACTACAACTATTGGAGTTGAGTCTAGAGTGTCCTTGACCTAATCTAATTCAATATTTGATTAGATTTGACCAATTACTCTAATTTAGTCCATTTCTTTAAGCTAACCTTAGGTCTAATCCAATTATGGACCTAATCCATCTAACCCATTGACCCACAAGTTTATGCAATTATCTTAGGTCTTAATTCATAATTCTAGATCAACTTGACAACACTTAATTCTTTTAATTAAGTATTTGGGTTGATGGGTCAGGGTTTGACATTTCGAAAATAATTTTTAAATTTGAAAGATTTTATTTTCTGTTCACCAAATATGTTGACTCATTTCACAAACAGATCAGCACATTTCATAAACAGCAATCCTATTGCTAATTACATAACAGAAAATAACTCAATCAAAATAAATCATGAATATTCCTTTAGATCTAATCTAACACATTCATGATAAATTTTACAATTGAACCTTTACAATTAAGTCCTTTCGCTGCATCATCTGCATGGGATATAATAGCAGCGGCACCCCTACCGCCATAGGAGAACCCCATCGAATGGGAGGAGAGGGCCTTTAAACCCTACTTTTCTCTTATGACTGGACGACCATGGAAATCAACCCAATTAGACTACTTGCTACTTGGATCAAGTATATCTAAATATACCAATTTCAAATTTTAAATTTCAAATTTCAAATTTTAAATTTTGAATTTCAAATATCAAACAAATTTCAAATTTCAAATTTCAAATTTTTGAATTTCAAATTTTGAATTTTAAATTTTGAATTTTAAATTTGAAATTTCAATCAAATTTTAAATTTCAAATTTTGAATTTCAAATTTTTGAATTTTGAATTTCAAATTTCAAATTTTAAAATTCAAATTTTGAATTTTGAATTTCAAATTTTTAAATTTTGAATTTCAAATAAATTTCAAATTTCAAATTTCAAATTTTGAATTTTAAATTTTTAAATTTTGAATTTTGAACAAATTTTAAAATTTAAATTTTAAATTTTGAATTTCAAATTGAAACTTTTAGATTACAATTTAATCTATGCATACATATATATATATATATCATATTTTAGAACCCGCTCTGATACCATTTGAAGTAAATTTTAGTGCAGGAGTAAAATGATAATTTTAAAACTTTTTTAAAATCACTATTTTATAGTGAAAATTATTAATTAATCTAATTAATTAACAAGCATAAATCCTACACAAGGATCTAAATATGATATATACATAGCATGTATTTAAATTTGAAATTCAAACTTCTACAGTAAATATTTTACTATTATGTGTTCAGAACACATTACCTTTGTGCGGGTAGTTGATCATCGCAATCTGATCACCATCGAGAGGATCTGATCATCACAATGTAGCTACATAGTATATCTAACCTCTGAGGATCATCCACATGAAGCTTCCAGTCTGATCGGCTCCTCACGAATGCTAGTTCGTGGCTGAATCTTTTTAATGGCCGATGTTTATCGAACTCCTTCGATCTTGATTTGCCGACTCTTTGGATGCTCTAGATCATCAGTAGATGCACTTGAGAGGTTGATGATGCTCTCCCTGAAGTCTGGTGGGATCACGACACTCGTAGCTCACGTTCTCACTTCCCGAACCCTAAGCCAAAACCCCTAGGGTACACTCCGAAGAAACTTGTGCCCACTTGTTTCTTTCTTTTCTCTCCTTTTCTTTTCTTTTCTCATGCAAGAAAGCTCTCTCATGCCACCCTTTTTTCTCTAATGTCTTCAACGCATGCCTTATCTTATCTCCTTTTTAAAATGATGCAAGATCGCATCTTTACAGTATTTTTACTGCGTGAGAGGATAAAGATAAGTGGTTGCTCATTTGAATTCAAATCAAATTTGAATTCAAATGCCAACCAACTCATTCCTATCCACTCTACACGTGAGAAGAGAGGGGTGTGGGCTCTCTTGTGCATGGAGAGTTTACACGAGAAACTCTTTCTCGTGTAAAGTAAATGGCGCATAAAAGGATAAGACTAGGTGGCACATGGATTAGTTGCCCATTCAAATTCAAACTTCATTTAAATTTGAATGGCCAACCAACCATCTTTATCCATGCAAATAGTGCACAAATGGAGGGGCTTGGAAGGCTTCTGTGTGGGAGAAAATTCATGAGAAGTTGTTTCTCGTGAATTCAAATGGGCGCAGATGAAGTGAGGTGGCGCAGGGAGAGAAATCAAGGTGGTTTGAAATCCAATTGAACCAACCTTATTTAAAATAGGTTAGACACAATTAGACTAAATTAAACCTAACACAATTAGGCTTAATTAGACTCAATAAAATCTTAATCAAATCAAAAATTGACTAAGCCCAACCTCTGATCAGATCAGGGACTAAAACACCTTAGCGATTAGGTCAACACTTAACCTAATCGGGTCAAACCCAACTGAATCCAATTCAATTGGGCTTGATCCAAAAATAATTACTCAATCAAATTGAGTTAATTAGTGATCAAATCACTAATTAAATCTCTCATAAATATTGAGTCCAAATTTGATGGGCAATCGGATATCAAAGTCCATCGATATGAAACCTTGATCGAAGAGTCCCAAACTAATGGGACTCTTGACCCCGGTACCCAAAATATGTGGTACTCGTGATCAGAGAATCCTGATTCTTGATCATAGAGTCTCAGGCACATAGGACTCATAGTCCATGAGCATTAGAACTCTTCATCAACCATCATCAGATAGGAACCTCTAATGTGTGTGACCCCGCAGGTTTGAACCTAAGCCGGTAGCACAGGAACCAATTCCTGTACTAATCGAAGTGACCATCTAGCAATGGTACCCGATATTCAGATAGGTCGAATAGTCGCAATCGCAACACTTAAAACCTACGTGAATATGGTTACTATATAATTCATCCCTTTTGACCCCTGTGTATAGGACGACTCAGGGTTAAACTGTCAACCCTGATTAGATCATCCGAATCGTGCTCAATTCAAACAGTCCTGTGACTCCTCACTAGGATTACCCTGGTCAAGGTTTTGCTAAATTAAAACATGACTATACACAGCTCCTGAATTGGAGTGGTCAATCCCATCTTGACACACGCATCGATAAGTCAAGTACTTGACTACACCCAGCAGCCTTCCATCACTGAATTAGAAATTCAGGTAGTCCAGTGCCTAAGTGCAGTGAGTTGCTTGCAAGTCACTGTGGCGGTCTCAGATTGGAGGGACAGTTATACCCATATCCCATCAGAGCAAATCTTGATAGCAGAAATAGCTTTGGAGTCAGTCACGTTCAGTGCAGATGTACCCTTATATCTCACCTGTATGCCATACCAGTGTCTTCACACTCTTTGGTTAAGAGGACAACCAACCCATATTGCACACAACGATCTATGCTTGATAAACATTGTTGTCCTTGGTTAACAATGTATCATTTGATCGCAAATAGGTTTAAGGACTAAACGACAAATCCTCTTTTGTCAAGTCTAAATAATCCTAAGGACTTCACCACAACACAGGAGTTCATTAGAAGATGAAACAATTTATGATGAAAGTATCAAAATAATTTTTATTTATTTATAATTTATATACTAATACAAGAAAGAGCACAACCGTCAACAGGCTGACGATTGGCTTTGAGACACTATTTCCAATAGATCCTTCAATCCCTTATAAGTTCATATAGTTAATTTATTATAAATTTTTATATGAAAAAGCTCAATTGTACTATATCCGAACTCGTCAACATGTTGGTCACCCTGAAGAGAATCTTGAAGAGTTCAAGGGGCACTGTTCTCACTGTGGAGCGAACTTCTTCCAAGAGAAAGTCTACTAAAAAGAAGAAGGTAAAATCTATAAAGAAATAAAAAATGTAGAATACGCCAAAGAAGAAAGTTTCTAACAAGGTTGAAGCAAAAAAAAAAATATTTTCACTGTCATGTTGAAGGCCACTGGAGGAGGAACTGTCCAAAATATCTGGAGAGCCTAAAGACCAAAAAAGGTGATAAATCTTCTGAAAGTATGCTTGTAATTGAATCTAATCTTATGATTTCTTCTACTTCTAGTTGGGTATTAGACTCTAGCTCGAGTGCTCATATATGTACCTCAATGCAGGATCTGATAGTAGGTAGGAGGTTGAGGGAAGGTGACATGATCTTTTGGGTCGGCAATGAAGCAAAAATTACTGTAGAGGCCGTTAGCACTTACCCTCTTTGATTACTATTTGGTGTTAGATTAGATTTAAAGGACTGTTATTATGTTTCTACAGCTAGTCAAAATTTGATTTCTATGTTTGTGCTAGCACAGGAAGGTTTTGAAATTAGTTTTAATAAAAATTTTTATTCTATTTATTTATAAAATAAATTAGTTGTACGAGATTTTTTAATTGATAATTTTTATCACTTGCATGTTGATGTGAATGTGAACTTAAACGAACAAATAGTGAATATCGTAGGCCAAAAGAGATCTAGAGATGAAATTAACCAAAAGTACTTATGGCTCCATAGACTAGGCCATATTAGAGAAGACAGGATAAACAGACTAGAGAAAGATGGGATCCTTGACTTTCTTAACCCAGAGTCGTATCCAGCTTGTGAATCTTGCCTTTAAGAAAAAATGATCAAGTTACTCTTTGTAAGACATGGAGAGAGGGCCACTGAGTTACTTGCCCTAATACACACCAATGTGTGTGGGCCATTTGATGTATAGGTCAAGAGAAGTTTTACCTACTTCATTATCTTTATCGATAATCTGTCTAGGTACGGATATGTGTATCTGATGAAACATAAGTTTGAGGTCTTTGAAAGGTTCAAGAAATTCAGACATGAAGTAAAAAAATAAATAGGCAAATCTGTTAAGGTTCTTTGATCTGATCGAGGAGGTGAATATCTTAGTCAAAAATTTTTGAGATACCTTAAAGACAATGGCATAGTCTCTTAATGGATGCCTCTTGAAACACCTTAGCTCAACGGGATATGGTCAGGTCCATAATGAGCTTTACTGATCTACCCTTATATCTTTTGGGATATGCTTTGTTAACTGTCATTCACCTATGGAATAGGGTTCCATGAAAGTCCATCCCTACCACACCGTATGAGATATGATTTGGTAAGAAGCCTAGTCTAGGTTATCTTAAGACTTGGAGATGTCTGGCCTATGTCAAGAGACAGATGGTGGATAAGTTAGAGGATAGATCTATTATAGCTCATTTTATAGGGTATCCCAAAGAATTCATGGGATACAACTTCTACTTTCTACAAGACCACAATGTGATTGTGAGTCAGAATGCCATATTTCTAGAAAAATAGTTTATCCAGGATAGTGGTAGTGGAAGATTAGTTAAGCTCGAAGAGAAGGTCTCTGAAGAGCCAAGAGCTATAGATCCTTAAGAATCCGTTATCCATGAGCCAGTAGTAAATGTTCCTCAACTACCTCGTAGATCTAGCAGGATCTCCTGACTTTCTAAGAGATACATGGGTATGCTTACGGAGAAAGTAAAGAAAATATTCCTTATAGGAGATAAGGATCATGGTGATGATCCTAATATCTTTGATGAGGCAATGTCTAACATTGATTTCGAGAAACGACTAAAGGTTATAGTCAGTACAAGGGCATTGACTATCAAAAAATCTTCTCATCCATAGTCATGCTAAAATCCATCCACACTCTGTTTGCTGTTGCAGCTTACTATGATTATAAAATCTGACAGATAGATATAAAAACTGCTTTTCTGAATGGATATCTTAAGGAAGATATCTATATAGAGCAGCCAATGGGTTTCACGTCCGGTGATGGTGTTCACAGAGTCTGCAAGCTGTAAAGATCTATATACGGATTAAAGCAAACTTCTCAAAATTGGAATCATTATTTTGATGAAGCAATCAAATCGTTTGCAAGAAGTTATCATATAAATACCTTATCCAGCAAATACTTGCTTCTTCTTCTTATTCGGCCTATTTGAAATCCAAAGAGGTGATATATTGAGGATAGTTTCTCTTCCAGTGGCTCTGCTTCTTGCAATAGAAGTATTCTACCTAACTTTGATCAGCCTTGAACTTTTTGATCTGACTTAGTTGAGACATCCCAGCACTATGTACCTTCTTCTTCTTATTCTTCTTTCCTTTCTTAAAAAGTCGATGCTCAGAAGAAGACCCTTCCACTAAGTTCACTGATTCCTTTTGGAACTTGTGATCCTTTTCAAAGTTCTGTAGCAACCCCAGTAAGTCGTGATAGTTCACTGCAGGCTTTATCATTCTGAAATGAGTAAGGAATGAGAGGTATGATTTGGACAACGAGTTTAGGATCACATCTTTCTCAAGCTGTTTATGCAAAAAAATCCGAGCTTGCTCAGGCATTCAATTAACTCAATCATATATAGTACATAATCAGTGATAGATGCCCCTTCATTTGGATGATGAAGATAGCACAACTGGTCTTGTATCTCTCAACGTCGTTAAGAGTACCAAAGAACTTGTTCAATATTTGAAGTATGTCTCCTGACTGAGCATTCTCAAACCTATGACTGAACTCATCGCTCATTACTGCTAGCATGATGCAATGCACAGTGGTTCGATTGTTGAGCCATTTCTGATAAGTGTCTCGAACTGAACTGTGAGCGTTCGAGACTGGCTCCTCAGGTGCTAGATCTGTCTGAATGTACAAGATCCACTCAAGCTTCAGAACTATCTTTAATTTTTGATACCAGCTATCAAAATTCAATTTTGTTAGCTTATCGCTATCTAATAGCGATCGGAGCGATAAAGAAATGGCCATATCTAAAAGAAAAAATAAGATCTTATTAGTATATAAATTGATTAAGTCTAAAGATGTAGACTTTAGTCTAAAGATTCTTCTACTATTTTATACGAATTGGTAGCCTCTACCTCTAATTTGAGAAATTGCTTTAATCCCTTAGCGGATACTAGAATCCTCATAAATTGTATTCAGGCCCGAGTATGGCTCGGCTAATCCTTATGCATCTATGGGTATGTTTATAACTAATTATTTTTTCAAATAATTTTTGATATTTTATTTCACCTCAAGCTATATTTCAGTAGGCTTTGGCCTCCACTGAAAGTGTTGGTTAGGTTTGTTAGATGTATGTCATAGAAGCCAATATGGCTGATACATTGTAATAACTTTAGGATATAATTTTATACCTAATAGATTGATATGATCAATAAAAAGATAAATTTATTTTTCATTCAAGAGTGATGTGTCCTTGAATCATCCATGAAATTAGTTTCAATATATATTCTCAAAGTATTGAGAATTAGAGATATATATTTAATTCCTAAATGCTCTCGATCATAGGATCATCATGAGGAGGGTGATCGATCTGGATAGACTGGTGCATAGATCGCTTCCTTCAGGATAGATGAGTCTTTGATCTACAGTGTAGGGACATTGGACGATGAGTGTGGATAGTTGTTGGAAAATAACTAGTACTGAGCGTGACCATACGAGAGATCACTTAGATTTCTACTCAATCGTCAGTGATCATTTCGATGCTGTAGTTGTGTGAATGATTTTTTGATCTAAGATTATTCTATTGCCCACAGTGAGGCTGCTAGAGTTTAACTGACACATAAACATGAGTCTCAATGAGTCCTTGTAGTGGATATTGAAGACAGTTGGTCCACTATAGGGGTAGGGTGTACATCAAGATGGGATCTATCAATCTTGATAGAAAAGAGTAGTCCTATGAGATTTAAGAAGCTAAGTCGGAACATCTGTAGCCACAATAGTATGATTGATGGAAAAGAGTTTTCATAGAGGTCACAACTGGACTTGAGCTAATCGAATCTATCATATGACTGATATTGAGATTTGATGATTTATCCATAATCTGCTATCTAGTCGGGACTCAAGATAGAGAGACTGAATCATACGTTAACTATACCTAGAGGTTCATTTTGATTCTACTGGATTGCCACTACATACTGCTAGGTGTCATTGGTAGATTGTGAGAGCTCACTAGGATTGTTCTGGATCAACAATCTTTGATGAGTTAGAGTGAAATTATTTCGACCCATTGAAAAGAGTTTCAATGATACTTTGATAGAGATCATTGTATATCTCACTAACAGATAGAATTTAACTTATGAGATCACATGACAAAGGAATTAGATATAAAATTAATAATTTAGCTTATGAAGTATCAATTAGATTTAGAGAAATTCGATTGGGTTCAAGGTAACCTTACTAGCACATAGTTGGACCTAATTCTTCTTTTCATTGAAATTTTTTATTTGATAAGATAATTCAAACTTAATTATCTGCTAATAACCTACATGAATTAGATTCATGAGACTTCAATTGTTGGGTGTCTAAGGTTATGGATATATTAAATTAGGATGTAAGTTTCTAATTAATTTTGTTTGATAGTTATTATGGGGTGCCACTTTAATTTGATCATGTTGGGTGTATCCTATGATTAGAGGGCTTATTAATCTGATATGGGGCATCCCTTGGGTGCAAAAGTTGGTGTGTTTAATTGGGTGCAAGGGCTTTAAGAGTTGGCGCCTAATAGGATTCCTAATGTAAGTTAAATAACTTAAGTTATTAGAAAACTTAATGCAAGAAGGACTTGTATTATGAGATTGAATAAGATTTAATCCTCATGTCAATTTAAAGAGACCTCCCCTAAGGTCCCTAGAGCATCCAAACCAGCAGCCCCTCACGCTTAGAAGGTCTCCCCACACCCTTTCTTCCTCTCCCTTTCTCTTCTCCCCTTGGGCATCCCAGACATCCCAACCTTTGGGACATCCTAAGTCTCCCACATCCAAGGTGTTGCATATCTTCTTCCTTGCTGGTTTTAAGATTGTAGCAGTAGCATATAGCAAGGGAGAAAGGTTAGAGAAGAGGAGAAGAAGAAGATCAAGGAAAGAAATCAAGTGTTGATCTCGATCCAGGCTTCGTTCAGATTCAGTAGGCTAAATTTTTTTAGAGAAGAAAATTTAAAATTTTAGAGATTGTTCCAGACTGATCCTGAGTGGATACCCATAGAGGCCAAATACTTATATGGCTAGAAAAAAATCTCTTCTCTTCTAGATCCAAATTCGAAGAAAAAGATTGCGAAATAAGTATGTGAATTGATCACAATCTGAATTTCAGCATATGTCAATTTCAGCACATGAACTAGATCTTTGTAGTTTTATATTTTTATGTATGCATGATTCAGATTAAAAATATTTTAATCTTATATTTTACTGTGGTGTTTAGAAAATAAAGTTTTGAAATACACATGCATGTCCCAAACCTCGAATTTCAACAGTGGTATCAAAGCTATTATTTTCATATTGCTGAAATTGTCATACATGCTTTGAAAAGGGTTTCAAAATTTGATTTCTTCTTGATACATGAGATGTATAGATAAATTTTAGAATCTAAAATTTAATTTTAAATTTAATTTTAGAATATATAGTTGATATGTGAAAGCATGCATAGATCTGAATTTTGATCTAGAAAAAGTTCTAGTTCATGTTTATATGATACATAGATGCATGCATAAAATCTAAAATTTTATATGATCTAAATTTTGATTCATATATATAATATATGATTGTATATTTAGATCATAATATTTTTAATATGATCCATGATTAGTATATGAGATATATGATATCGTGAAGTAGATCTGAATTTTATTTAGATCTGAATTTTACATGCATATATGTGATATATATTTGTATGTTAAATCTAAAAATTATTTTTATAATTTAAAAATTATTTTTATATAAAAAATTTAGATCTAAAATTTTGATTTTAGAATCTAAAATTTATATTTGTGCATGAGAGTTTTGGTTATGAAAAAATCATAAATTATGTCATGTAATAAGATTGCATCTAAGATTTTTGATTTGAGTCATATGAGTCTAATTTGATTAAGTAATTAATCAAATCGAGTCGAGTATTAATTAGGATCAGATCAATTAAGTTATATGATTATGCAATTATTGTTGATCAAATCATTTGAGTCTCATATGTAGAATCGATTAATCTAAGGACCTAATTTGACTCGATGGTTTGAGCTGGATTCGCTAGAGATAATCTGTTTGGACCAATTGACCTATTGGTGTCTAAGGCAAGTTAATAAGATGTGATTATTTAATTGATTCTGTTCACTTATCTGGTCAATTTATTGGTGTCTAAGGAAAGCAACGGAGGGATCCCCATTGATCTCTACTTACCTAGCCAATTTGGAAGATTGGGTCTTAAATTGGGTTGCTTAGCGGTCTGGTTTAGCCCATGCCAATTAGATCGATCATAGGATGTCTGATTAGATGAGATCTAAACCTAAATCTCTCCATAAATATTAAGTCCATAGGTCTTCCACCATTGTAGATGTGCAAGCATGCTACCGACATTGATTGTTCTCGATTAGTCACAGTGGTTCAGTTACATCGAGAACACGCAACCACTCTATTAACAAAGAGTTACTCTAGGATAAAGATGGGGTTGGACCCAATAACTGTTAGGTGAGGGATCCAATGATGGCCTTACACCTATTTGTGAATGATAGGACGGGCTTAACTAAGGAGTGTGGACAATAACTGTTAGGTGAGCCCATATGACTTAGATATCAAGTTGTTGGAACATGCTTAGAGAAGTATCTGGATAAAGAGTTGCCTACGCATCGATGTGCATGTTACCAATAACTGTTAGGTGAGGTGAATGTCATCGGTGAGACCACAGGACCCATTAAGAATCTTTTATCACGTTAGAACTTCTGTTTTCTTTTCGAAGAGTGGAGGGATCTGATAAATTAGTGAGAGTCATTATTTGCATCTTAAAGATCCTAGAAGTAAATATAACAATTAAGTATAAAAGTTTAACTTGAATCTCTACTCTCGTAGTTAAACAATGTCAGTCTCGAACCCTCTAGCCTACATCATTGAAATCAATCGTTTGACCAGTACCAATTACAAAGACTGGCTTAAAAATCTCAAGATTATCCTAACCTCTAAAAAACTAGATCATGTACTCGATCAGAAATCCATAGTGCTACCAAACCATCCTACTACTGAGCAAAGGGTTGCTTTTGAGAAGTGGACGGATGAAGACAATTGGGTCAAGTGTTATATGCAGGTGTCCATGTCAAACGAGTTGCAAAGCCAGCATGAGCATATGCCTACTGTCAGGACTATGATCACTTACCTGCAAGAGTTGTATGGTGAGCAAAGCCACACAGTGCGCTTCGAGGTGTCCAAAAGACTCTTCAATCTGAAGATGCGTGAAGGACAGTAATCCATGAGCACTGTATGACAGTGATCAAAGATATTGAAGAGTTTGAAAAGCTTGGATTAGAAATACAAAAGAAATTACAGATGGATCTGATCTTTCAATCCCTTACAAGTTTATATAGTCAATTTATTATAAATTTTTATATGAACAAGCTCGATTGCACTATACCCGAACTGATCAACATGTTGGTCACTACGGAGGGAACCTTGAAGAGTTCAAGGGGCACTGCTCTCGCTGTGGAGTAGACTTCTTTCAAAAGAAAGTCTACTGGGAAGAAGAAGATAAAATTCGCTAAGAAGCAAAAAAAAGAGAATAGGCCAAAAAAGAAAGTTCCTAGTAAGGCCGAAGCAAAAAAAAAAGTTTCTACTATCATGC
Source organism: Elaeis guineensis (assembly GCF_000442705.2). Classification (NCBI taxonomy): domain Eukaryota; kingdom Viridiplantae; phylum Streptophyta; class Magnoliopsida; order Arecales; family Arecaceae; genus Elaeis; species Elaeis guineensis. Next base: position 1,968,707 of record NC_026006.2, read on the forward strand.
TGAAGGCCATTGGAGGAGGAATAATTCAAATACCTGGAGAGCCTAAAGACCAAAAAGGATGATAAACCTTTCAAAAGTATGCTCGTAATGGAATCTAACCTTACAGTTTCTTCTACTTCTAGTTGGGTATTAGACTCTGGCTCGAGTGCTTATATATGTACCTCAATGTAGGGTCTGATAGAAAGTAGAAGGTTGAGGGAAGGTGACATGATCCTTCGAATGGATAATGAAGTAAAAATTACTGCAGAGATCGTTGGTACTTATTGTTGGATGTGTGCCCTAGATGCCAGATTGGCTGACATATTCCTGTACAAATCTAAAGGCAAATTTATAATTTTGACTATAAATCAATAAATAGGTCATTCTTCTATCACATTGTGTCTGTGATATATTTTTTGAGTTAGTAGGAATGTCAATTCATATTTTCAAGAGTTAAAAATTTAAGGCATGAATTTACATAACTAACTCATAAAGAGCTCCTGACCATAGGATCATCACGAGGATGGTGATCGATCCGAAAGGTTGGTGTACGATCGCTTCCTTAGGGTAGATGTGTCTTGAGTCTATGGTGTGGAGATACCAAAGTGAGAGTACAGATATTCATTGAGAATGAGAGTACTGAGCATGACCACCTCGAGCAGTCATAAGAAAGTCTACCTTCTCGTCGATGACTAGCTCGATGCTGCAGTTGTCTGTCTAGTTCTTTGACCTGAGGTGCATCGACAGTTCACCTTGAGTGTGTTATAGTTTGACTATACCATAACTCAGTCTCCTAGCCATTCAAAATCCTGAGGTGTATGTTGGCTGTAGCATATTCATTGTAGGAACTAGGTCGCACCAAGATGGGATCTATCAACCTCGATAGATGAGAGGAGTAGTCCTATGGTGATCGAAAGATCAAGTCCTTAAGCCCATGGCCATGACAGAGTGAAATAATTGAAAAAAAGTTTTTCATTAGGGTTTCACATCAGACTCGGATCAATCGATTGATTCAAATGACTGATATTGGGTTTGACAAGTTCACCTTAACCCTAATTCAGTCGGGACTCATGATAGAGGAACTCAATCACACAGGCAGCTGCATCGAGATGTTCATCTTTAGTTCTGATGAGTTGCCACCATATACTGCTAGGTATCACTGATAGATTTTGGGAGCAATTAGAATGATATTGATGATCGATCATTCTAATTATCTGAATCAGAAGAGTTCCGATCCATCGAAAGGAGTTTCGATGATATCGATGATGAGATCATGACATGTCTCATTACTATACGGAATTGAACCTAACTAGATCACACAAACAAGGGTTAGGGTCTGCATGTCATCAATTGGGCTAACCTAATTGATTTGGATAAGATCCAATTAGGTTCAAGAAAATCTTGCGAGCACACGATTGAGCCTAACTTTCTCCTCGTGTAATCTTTTGTGTCTCTACTGAGCCAAATGTGATTTGACTCATCCAGAGAACCTTGGAAAGATTTCTCTAAGTCTAAATGAAGCTTGTCCAGCTCAAAAAAGGCTTGTCTTAATTCATGAGATGAATTTAAGACAAGCACCTGCTAATTCCTTTCACCTGCCAATTTCATTTTAGGATATTTGTCAAAAGTTGACATATGGGTCTTAAATTGAAGGTCACTTGGCAAGAGCTTATTGGAGGATTTTTGTGGAGCCAAACCATATCAAATTGGGTGCCATAATCAGATTATGGTGCGAGCCCAATTGGATTAAGTGGGCGCCCCAAGTGAAAAAGGTTGGAGAATCTTGATAAGATTGGACTCTTTGGCGCCAACCTCTCTTTGTCCTTATCTAGTGTTGGTGCCAACTTTGAGATAGAGGCTTGGGTTCTTATCTGATGTGATCAGATGACATCAAGCAACCAATCAAAATTTTTTCAAAATTTATTGGAATTTTTTGATTGGTTGAATGATGTGGCACTGCGCAGCATACAGGGTCTATATAAACTCTTCTACGCCTAAGGTTAAAGGAGGAAGTTATTTTATGCACCAAACCTAATAGCTGCCACCCCCTCCCTTCTTCTCCATGTCCTCCCTACTCTCCTATCTTTCCTCTTCACATCCAAAGAGTTGGACATTCATCTGGTGCAAGGAAAAGGCATGGTGACGTCTAGAACAGGAAGGCTGCAGGACATCTTCGACAGGCTGATGCTCCAACTTCAGAAGGAGTTCTGAAGCACTTTCAAATCAGATAGAGATCTAATTTTTGGAGCATAGATTTGCAAGGAGAAGATATTCTAGGTCCTACCTGAGTGGATACTGGTAGAGGCCAGGCGCTTGCGTAGCTACATCAGAACCTCGGACTATGCTGAGATCATCTATAGGGTAATCAGATTATCCTTGAGGTATGTCTATACTTCTCATACTTTTTGATTTAATTTTAGATTTTAAATATTAGATAATAAAATTAGATCTAATAGATATTAGATCTAAAATAGTGTAAGATAAAATTTTTAAATTATTTCACCCCAGATTTGATGAAATCTGGAAGATCCTACAAAGGAAAAAGATGATTTTTCCTTCAACTGGTATATGAGCCAGGTTTTTGGCTCTATTTCAGATCTAATTTAGATCTGATTTTTTATTTATTTATCTAATATTTAAAAAATTTTAGATATCACATCAGATATGATAAGATCTAAAATTAAAATATTTAAAATTAAATCTAAGAAGATCTAACATGCATGAGATGCATGACTAGACTAGGATTAGTTGAATCCATGAACAGTCTTAAGTTTTATGTTTTAAAGAGATTAAAATATGAATTAAATATAATTTATTTTTTATTTTTTTGATGTTATAAGTGTTATAATCAGATCAAAAAATAGAAAATAAAATTTTAATTTTTTTCATAAAATTGATCTGTGGCATGCCTAGACTAGTTGTAGAATTGTTCCAGTAATTTATCTAGAATAGATTTAATTTTGAATAGTTTAATTTAAATATTATTTTTTAGATATTATATATTGTTGTGATTCAGGTGGTGTGCCCAAGGCCCAGGGGACTAAGGCTAAGGCCAAGGTCCATCATTCATGAGGGCTTCATGGAGGCTCTAGGGCTAGTTGGGCCCTAGGTTGAAAGGCTGTGGGCCTTTCGGGTTCTTGAGATCTAGGTTATGTGGGCCTCAAGGGACCAACACTTTATGGGCTAGGTCTGGGCCCAAGATAGGTGAGATTAGGTCGAGTCATGGGTATACATGGGCTTGGGTTAACCTAATCTCCCATAGAGTTGGTCAAGAAAGTTTTGGGTTTGGGTCACTTGACCTTGTGTTTATATATACATGCACTGTATAGGTTTGATTAAGCCAAGGAATACTAAAACCCTCTCTCCCAAGTCTCTCTCTCTCTTCTCCCTCTCTCTCCAGCTATTCTCCACACCCCAGGAGTAAGAAACCCTAGGGTTTCTTGCCGCCAGGTCCATAGAAGGTAGGAAAAGCAGGGGAGGTGCTAGGGTTTTGAGCTCCTCCCCCTTTGTGCCGCCAACCATATTGCCTCTCCCTCTCTTATAGCTGCCAAAACATCAGGTCCAGGACTTGAAATCTCTTGCTATGAGGTTGGTACAAGTTTCTCTCAGATCTGGAGTTGATCTGAGGTCGTTTGAGGTGCGGGTGAGATCTCCATCAACAGATCTACAGGAAAGGCTACAGTAGGACAGATCTATAAGGTCTGGTTCTATCTACCTTCTTCTCTATTTAGAACACCCCGATTTGAGATCTATGAATTGAAAGACCTTGATCCAGGCCTGATCTGGTTGGGTACCAGATCTTGGATTTTTTAGAGGTGATCTTAGAGGCGTTCTTCATCTGGAATGAAAGGCTGACGAAGAAGACAGCAACTAGGCTGATTTCGTCAAGGGCCTTCGATCGAGTCCAGAAGTCTCCAAATTTGTTCATTGCTAGTTCTGCTGCACCCAAGGTCTATGGGAGGAGCCAGGATCATGCTCCAATAGTTGGTATCAGAGCCACAATGGTGAGGAAGTAGTTCCAAGCATGAGAAGTTGAAGATCCCAAGTGCTAAAAATTTTCAGCAAGGTACCATCAAGGTATATTCTACACTTCTTGATTTTATATTGCTTGTTTGGCTTGGATCCAGTCATGGGCAGCAATATGAAGGTTGATTTCAAGAAGTTTGATGGCAAAAAAAATTTTTTCATGTGAAAAATCCGGGTGGAGGATCTTCTGATGCAAGCAGATCTGGATCAGGCTTTGGATGAGAAGCCTGAGGGAATGACAGATAGACAGTGGGCATCGTTGGAGAAGAAAGCATGCTCGGTGATTAGAAAATATTTGGCAGATGCGGCGTTGTATTCGGTGCTGGAAGAAAAGATCCCGAAGGGCCTTTGGTCGAAGTTGCACACCATGTATATGGGAAAGAATATGTGCAACAAGCTAATGCTGAAGAAGAGGTTGTACAGTCTTTGGATGCAGGAGGGATCTGATGTGATTGACCACATTCAGAGGTTCGACCAGTTGTGCATGGAGTTGATGAATATCGAGGTGAAGCTGGATGAGGAGGACAAGTCCCTATTGCTTTTGTGTTCGCTGCCAGGATCATATGACTCTTTGGTGACTACACTGCTCTACGGCAAGGAGACTCTGGAATATGAGGACATGGTCTCGGTGCTAAGGTCTAATGAGCAAAGGAAAAAGTTGACCAGAGATCGGGCTCCCCAAGAGGGTTTGGTAGTAGGGGAGAGGACAGGTAGAGGCAGAGGCAGAAGCAAGTCCAGGGGACGGTCCAAGTCCAGGAAGGAAAAGAAAGAGATGAAATGCTTCAAGTGCAACGAGTTCGGACACTTCAAGCGAGAATGTCTACTATAGAAGAGCAAGAAGGGAGAAAGAAGTGGCTCAGAATCAGTGAGTGTAGTTGCTGGGCAGCAGGTAGAGGATGATCTACTTGTGGTATCAGATGGTCACAGGCATTATACAGAGGAGTGGACACTAGACTCTGTGTGCTCACATCACTGCACACCACACAGGTCTTGGTTTGCGACATACACCAAGACAGATGAGGGATCAGTGACTCTAGACGACAATCATCCTTGCAAGGTGGCTGGGATAGGGACAGTCAGGGTGAGGATGTTTGATGGGATTGTGAGGACATTGACAAATGTAAAGCATGTCCCAGAGCTGAAAAAGAATCTGATGTCACTAGGCTACTTGGAGCGTAGTGGATACAGCTTCAGTAGTAGGGCTAGAAGCGGAGTACTGAACATCTCCAATGGAGCTATGATAGTGATGAGAGGTAGGAGGTTGGACAATAACCTCTATCGCATGGAGGGATCTGTGGTGACCGGCGAGTCTGATACAGCAGCTGCAGCACAGGACCAACAGGGGGCTTACAGGATGTGGCACTACCGCCTAGGCCACATGGGTGACAAGGGGCTGAGGGAGTTGAGCAGGAGAGGACTCATCTCTGATCTGGAGGATGGTGCTACAGGGGAGATCTGTGAGCCTTGCCAGATGGGAAAGCAGAGGAGAGTTCAGTTCAACATCAGTACAACCCGCAATGCAGCCCCTTTGGAGTTAGTACACACGGATGTGTGGGGACCAGCCCCAGTTTCAGCTAGGAATGGGGCCAGATACTTCTTGACCCTGATTGATGATTTCTCAAGGAAACTCTGAATTTACTTCATGAGAGAGAAGTCTGAGGTCTTCACCAAGTTCAAAATCTAGAGAGCTGAGGTGGAGAAGGAGCAGGGAAGGAGCATGAAGTGTCTGAGGTCAGACAATGGTGGGGAGTACACGAGTAGAGAGTTCTAGGACTACTGTGAGGAGTGTTGGATCAGGAGATACTTCTCAGTTAAGGAGACTCCACAGCAGAATGGGGTGGCCGAGAGGATGAATAGAATACTTCTGGAAAAGGCACGATGCATGAGGCTACAGGCAGGGCTTCCAAAGGTGTTCTGGGTTGACACAGTTGACGTAGCAGGTTACTTGATCAATCGATCACCTCACATCAGATTGGATGACAGGCTTCCAGAGGAGGTGTGGTCTGGGAGGACAGTTGGGTTAGGCCATCTACGGGTATTTGAGTGCACAGCCTATGTGCACATTGGAGCTGGTGAGCGGAGCAAGCTAGATGCCAGATCATGCAAGACAGTGTTTCTAGGCTATCCGCAAGGAGTTAAGGGATACAGGCTGTGGGATTTCTTGGAAAAGAAGGTCATCATTAGTCGGGATGTGACTTTTGATGAGGAGTCAGTCCTACGGAGGCGAGCAGGCATGGAGGAGTAGCAGGAGCAAGAGGAGGTCCAGTAGGGCACTGCTGGACAGCTTACCTCTTTGATTTTGCCTCTTGTAGGTACTACGGGAGGATATGACATTTAGGTGGAGAACCTACCTAAGGTGTCTCCACAGGTGGAGAGGACTCAGACAGATGATCGAGGTGAAGAGGTCCAGCAGGAGCGAGCTGGATCGAAGACTGATATTAGTGTTGCCCTACACAAGCCCAAGAGGACCATCAGGCAACCGAACCGATATAGCTTCGAGGAGACGCTGTCATATGCCCTGGTGATAGTAAATGGAGACCCATATACGTATCAGGAGGCTATTGTAAGCTAGGACAGAGAGCGGTGGGTCCAGGCGATGTCCGAGGAGATGCAGTCTCTCCACCAGAACCAGACGTGGCGATTGGTGCAGTTGCCATAGGGGAAGAGGCCCATTGGCTGCAAATGAGTCTACAGTCGCAAGGAAGGGCCTTCAGAGCAGGGAGGTATCAGATTTAAGGTGAGATTAGTGGCCAAGGGATACTTCCAGAAGGAAGGCATCGACTTCAGCGAGGTCTTCTCTCCCATCGTCAGACATACTTCCATCAGAGTGTTGCTGAGCATTGTAGCAGCTCAGGATTTAGAGCTGGAGCAGATGGATGTCAAGACAGCATTCCTCCATGGGCATTTGGAGGAGAGGATTTACATGGAGCAGCCACCCGATTTTAGGGATCTAGGATCAGAGGGAAAGGTTTGTTTGTTGCAGAAGTCGCTGTACGGGCTGAAGCAGTCGTCAAGGCAATGGTACAAGTGGTTCGACTCCTATGTGCATAGCATTGGACTTTTCAGGTGCGAGTTTGATCCCTGTGTTTATGTTCAGTCTCTTGAGGATGGTTCTAGGGTGTTCCTACTCTTGTATGTGGATGACATGCTTATAGCATGCAAGAGTAGGAAGGTTGTGTAGGATCTGAAGGCATCCTTATCTCGAGAGTTTGAGATGAAGGATTTGGGCCCCGCAAGGAAGATCCTAGGCATGGAGATTTTTCAGAGACCGAGCCCAGAGGGTGCTGCATCTATCTCAGGGGGGCTACATATAGAAGGTCTTAGAGAGGTTCGGGATGAAGGGAGCAAAGCCGACGGAGCTGCCACTTGTCGGTCACTTCAGACTCTCGAAGACCATGGTGCCACAGACTGAGGTGGAGGCTCAGGAGATGGAGACGGTTCCTTATGCTTCAGGAGTTGAGAGCCTGATGTATGCGATGGTCTGTTGTAGGCCAGACATCGCTCATGCAGTGAGTCAGGTTAGCAGGTTCATGGCACAGCCTGGCAGGAAGCATTGGAGAGCTCTGAAGTGGATATTCAGATACCTGGCGGGTTCAGTTGGAGTTGGCATCTACTATGAACAGCGAGGAGGTGCAGTGGGATACTCTGACATGTCCAGGGAGGCTCAGGGGTTGATTGGCGGTTATGTAGATGCAGACTTCGGTGGAGATGTGGATACCCGGAGGTCTACGACAGGCTTCATCTTTAGCCTGTATGGAGGTCCTATTTCTTGGAGATCGAGTCTGTAGCCTATCACGGCCCTATCCACTACAGAGGCGGAGTACATCGGGCTGACAGAAGCAGCTAAGGAGGCAATTTGGCTGAAGGGTTTGTTGACGGAGATGGGCCTTACTCAGGAGGCCATTAGAGTACATTGTGACAGCCAGAGTGCACTTTTATTAGCACTCAACTCAGTCTATCATGCAAGGACAAAGCACATTGACATTCGGTATCATCAGATCAGGGAGCTTGTGGAGGATGGCGAGGTGGAGCTGGTGAAGGTACACACCAAGGAGAACCCAGCTGATGCACTTACGAAGGTACTTCCACGGGACAGCTTTCAGAGATATGTTGAGCTGATTCGGCTGATGGACAGAGTGGAGCTGGTTGAGGCCTTGGGACACCAAGGTGGAGATTGTTGTGATCCAGGTGGTGTGCCCAAGGCCCAGGAGACCAAAGCTAAGGCCAAGGTCCATCATTCATGAGGGCTTCATGGAGGCTCTAGGGCTAGTTGGGCCCTAGGTTGAAAGGCTATGGGTCTTTCAGGTTCTTGAGGTCTAGGTTATGTGGGCCTCAAGGGACCAACTCTTTATGGGCCAGGTCTGGGTCCAGGATAGGTGAGATTAGGTCGAGTCATGGGTGTACATGGGCTTGGGTTAACCTAATCTCCCATAGAGTTGGTCAAGGGAGTTTTGGGTTTGGGTCACTTGACCCTATGTTTATATATACATGCACTGTATAGGTTTGATTAAGCCAACGAATATGAAAACCCATTCTCCCAAGTCTCTCTCTCTCTTCTCTCTCTCTCTCTCCAATTATTCTTCATGCCCCAAGAGCAAGAAACCCTAGGGTTTTTTGCCGCCAGGTCCATAGAAGGTAGGAAAAGCAGGGGAGGCGCTAGGGTTTTGAGCCCCTTCCCCTTTGTGCCACCAACCATATTGCCTCTCCCTCTCTTGCAGCCATCCAAACATCAGGTCTAGGACTTGGAATCTCTTGCTATGAGGTTGGTACAAGTTTCTCTCAGATCTGGAGTTGATCTGAGGTCGTTTGAGGTGCGGGTGAGATCTCGATCAACAGATCTACAAGAAAGGCTACAGCAGGACAGATCTACAAGGTCTGGTTCTATCTACCTTCTTCTCTATCTAGAATATCCCGATTCAAGATCTATAAATTGAAAGACCTTGGTCCAGGCCTGATTCTGGTTGGGTACCAGATCTTGGATTTTTTAGAGGTGATCTTAGAGGCGTTCTTCATCTGGAACGAAAGGCTGACGAAGAAGACAGCAACCAGGCTAATTTTGTCAAGGGCCTTCGATTGAGTCCAGAAGTCTCCAGATTTGTTCGTTGCTGGTTCTGCTACACCCAAGGTCCGTGGGAGGAGCCGGGATCGTGCTCCAACATATGTGATATATTAGATCTGAAAGTATGTTAATTAGATCAATTTTTGATATATGAGATGTATGCAAAGCATGTATTAGTTAGATCTTAAATTGTATATGAGATATGTAAATTTAGATCTAACTAGTTTTATAGTTAAATTTATATTTCTAATTAAGATGTTTCTCATGGCCATCCGGTCATAAGAATGAAGTAGGATTTTAAAACCCTCTCTTTCCATTCAATGGGGTGTTCTTATAATGTGTAGGGGTGCCACGTATTCATCCTTAATCAGAAATCAAAACTTACTTTTCTGCAAAATTTTAGATCTTGAAATCCTAAGATTTATTTTACATATTTTATTTATGAATCCAAACTTAATTAATGAATTAAGTTTATAAAATTAATTTGGTCTAAAATTGAGAATTTCATATCTAAGATATTTTCATAAAATTGGGTTCGGACTTGGGTTGCTCAATTAGGTCTAGCGGTTGATCAAACTAAATCAAGAGTTGGTTAGGTAGGATCATGAAAACTAATAATTAACCAGCCTAATAGGATTAAGTTTGGGTCAAGGTCGAATCATATTTAGATGTGACTCGAACAAGTTAAGACCTAATTTGGCTCAGTGGTTAGAGTCTGGATTGTAGGCTAACCCAATTGGTTCTGACTCGATAATTTGGTATCTAAGGTAAGTTGGACAGATATGATCGACTAGTTTTTAATTGGGAGCTAGTCAACTCGAATGTGTTCTTGTCGAGTTAATGGCATATCCCTTCCACTGGTCTCACTTACTTGGCCATATGTGTCGACCCAGTTCTGATTTGAGGTGTCTAACAATTCAAGCTGACCCATGCCACTAGGTTAGTCATAATTGTTATGACTATGTCAAGTTAAGTTTAATGAAACCTAAATCAAATCTCCCTAAGAAAATATTAAGTCTAGGTCTTCCACCATTATGGATGTGCGGGCCCTTCCCGGGGTTGATTGTTCTCGACTGGTTATAGTGGCTCAGTTGCACCGGAAAGATGCAACCATGTCCATTAGGCATTGGATGCTACGAATTAGAGGATGGGTTGGGCTCAATATTTTGAATACGGTGAGGGACCCAATCAGGAATCTAGTTCGTGCAAATGGTGGGTCTGACTTAACTAAGGATTGGAGCAATATTCCGGACACAGTGAGCTTCATGAATTAGAGACCAAGTTTTGGGTGCACCATGATTAGAGAATCATTGGACAAGAGTTGTCCACTCATCGGTTGACCCATCACCAATAACTGTTAGGTGAGGTGATAAGTCAGTTGGTGAGATCGCATCGCCCACTAGAAATCACTAATCATGGAGATTTTCACATCTCTACCAAGGGAGTGTAGGGATCTGAGAAAATAGTGAGAGCTTAATTTGTTTAAAAATGAAACCCCTAAATAAATTGATAAAGTCTGATTACAAAATCTAACTAAAAATTTTCAACTCTCTACAGGAAACATGTCTACCTCCAACCCCTTGACGAAAATACTAGACACCCACAGATTGACTGGACCCAATTTCAAAGACTGGTTGAGGAACTACAGAATTATTCTGGGTTTCAAAACATTGACTCATGTCTTGGACCAGGACCCACCTGCCATGCCAACACATCCGATGCTGAACAAAGAGCGTCTCTGAAAAAGTGGACGGATGATGATAACAAAGCAAGGTACTACATGTTGGGTGCAATGTCAGATGACTTGCAGCGCCAACATGAGAATATTTTGACTACCCACCAAATATTGGCTCACCTATAAGAGTTGTTTGGTGAACAAAGTCGCGCAGCCAAGTATCAAGTCTGTCAAAGATTTTTTAAGGCTAAAATGCATGATTGACAGTCAGTCCAAGATCATTGTTTGACAATGATCAAGGACCTTGAGGAGCTTGAAAAACTCAATATCATCTTAGACAAAGATTTTCAAATTGATGTGATCTTTCAGTCCTTGTCTGATGCATATGGTCAGTTCATCATGAACTTCCATATGCATAAGATGCAGTGTACCTTGGCCAAGTTAATGAACATGTTGGTTACGGCTGAGCTTTCTATGAAGGGTTCAAAAGGCCCAGCTCTTACTGTGGAGCAGACTTCTTCTAAGAGAAAGTCTTTTGGAAAGAAAAAAAAGTCTGCGAAGAAGCAGAAGGTGGATGGTAAGAAGAAGAGAACAGAATCGAAGAAGAAGGCTGCTGATAAGAGAAAATATTTTCACTGTCAATCAGATGGCCATTGAAAGTGAAACTATCCTCAGTACTTGGCCACCCTACAGAACAAGAAGGATGGTCCTTCTGGAGGTATGCTCATTTTAGAATCTAACCTTATGATTTCTTCTGCATCCAGTTGGGTGCTTGACTCTGGTTTTAGTGCTCATTTGTGCACTTCTATGCAGGATCTTGAGGAGAGCAGGAGGTTGAGGGATGGGGAGATGATCCTACACATTGGGAATAGAGCAAGAGTTGCTGTTGTGGCCATGGGAACCTATCCTCTACGATTACCGTTAGGATTAGATTTAGTTTTAAGAGACTATTATTATGTGCCGGCAGCAAGTAAGAATTTGATTTCTGTTTCATGTTTAGCACAAGAAGGCTATGTGATTAGCTTTCATAAGGACCATTGTAATATTTTTTATGAAAATAATAAAGTTACAAATAATTTTGTCATTAACGGTCTCTATCAGTTACATGTTGATGTATCTATATTTAATATCGAGCAAAATGTGAATGTCATAGAAATTAAAAGGCCTGGAGATAGTCTAAATAATAGGTATCTGTGTCACCTAAGGCTAGGTCATATAGCGAAAGACAGGGTTAACAAATTGGAGAAATCTGGGCTGTTGAGTCCGTTGGCTTTCGAGTCATATCCAGTTTGTGAATCTTGCCTTCAAGGCAAAATGACCAAACTCCCTTTTGTGGGACATGGGGAAAGGGCCACAGACCTACTTGCCCTAGTACATACGGATGTGTGCGGCCCATTTGATGTGCTGGTTAGAGGCAACTACGTCTACTTCATTATCTTTACTGATGATATGTCTAGGTACGGGTATGTATTTCTAATGAAACAAAAGTCTGAAACTTTTGAAAGGTTCAAAGAATTTTGACATGAGGTAGAAAAATAAACAAGAAAGCCTATTAAGGTTCTTCAATCAGATCGAGGAGGTGAATACCGTAGTCAGAAGTTCCTAGACTATCTTAAGGATAATGGTATAGTCTCTTAGTGGACTCCACCTGGAACGCCTCAACTCAATGGGGTTTCAGAATGGAGAAACTGGACCCTATTAGATATGGTCCGTTCCATGATGAGCTTCATGGACCTCCCTAAATTTTTTTGGAGATATTGTCTCATGACAGCAATATATGTATTGAATAGGGTTCTCTCTAAAACCGTTCCTACCACACTGTATGAGATACGGCATGGTAAGAAGCTATGTCTGAATCATCTCAGAATTTAGGGTTGTCCGGCTCATGTCAAGAGACAGCAGGTGGACAAGTTAGAGTTCAGGTCTTTTAGAACTCGATTCATAGGATATCCTAAAGAGTCATTAAGATACTATTTCTATATTCCGGAAGACCACAATGTGATTGTGAGTCGAAATACTATTTTTCCTGAAAAATAGTTTATTCAAGATAGTGACATCGGAAGAATAGTTAAGCTCAAGGAGAATGTCTCCCAAGAGCAACAAGCTAATGAACCTGAGGAACCAAATCAATCAGAACCAGTCCTAACACAACCTCTTCCACGTCATAGATCGACTAGAGTTTTTCGTCCTCCTGAAAGGTACTTAGGTACCATATAAGAGGATGTAGAGGAAATGTTCCTCACGAAAAATGAGGTTCATGGTAATGATCCCAAGACCTATGATGAGGCGATATCAGATATCGACTCTGAGAAATGGTTAGACGCAATAAGATTAGAAATTGACTTGATGCACTCAAACCAAGTCTAGACCTTGGTAGATCCACCTGAAGGTATTGTACCTATTGGGTGTAAATGAATCTTCAATAGAAAGATAGGTGCAAATGAAAATGTGGAGACATTCAAGGCTAGGCTCATAGCGAAAGGTTATAGTCAGCATGAAGGCATTGACTATTAGGATACCTTCTCACCCGTAGCCATGCTAAAATTCATCCGCACATTGCTTGCTATTGCATCCTATTTTGATTATGAAATATGGCAGATGGACGTGAAACGGGCATTCTTAAATGGACATCTTGATGAAGATATCTATATGGAACAGCCACTTGGTTTCACATTCGGTGATGATGATCACAAGGTCTGCAAGCTGCAAAGGTCCATTTATAGACTTAAGCAAGCATCTCGAAGCTAGAATACTCGTTTCAATGATGTGATCAAAATATTTGGTTTTATCAAGAACGAGGAGGAACCATGTGTGTTCAAAAAGGTCAGTGAGAGCGCGGTTGTCTTTCTCGTATTATACATGGATAACATCCTCCTAATTGAGAATGACATTCCCATGTTGACCTCAGTCAAAGTATGGTTGTCTAAGGAGTTCTCTATCAAAGATCTAGGAGAGGCATCGTTTATACTGGGTATTAAGGTCTATAGAGATAGACCAAATAGGATGCTGGACTTTCACAGAAATGTACATAGAGGAGGTGCTAAAAAGGTTTAGCATGAAAAACTCCAAAAGAGGTTTAGTACCTTTTAGACATGGCATTCATCTCTCCAAGAAGATGTGCCCTAGCACACTTGAGAAGATTGAATGCATGAGCAAGATCCCTTATGCTTCCACAATAGGGAGCCTCATGTATGTCATGCTATGTACACGACCTGATATAGCCCATGCTGTGAGTGTCACAAGCATATATCAGTCGAATCCAGGCGAAGAGCACTGGACTTCTGTGAAATGTATCCTTAAGTACTTGAGAAGGACTAAGGATATGTTTCTAGTCTCTGAAAATGGAGAACTCCAGATTTAGGGATATACAGACTCAGACTTTATGTCTGATATAGATGATCGAAAGTTGACATCTGAGAGTCTATTCATTTGCAATGGTGGTGCAGTTAGCTAGAAGAGTTCCAACAGACGGTGATTGATGATTCCACCATGGAGGTAGAGTATATTGCTGCATCGGAAGCTGCGAAGGAGGCATTCTGGTACGAGAAGTTTGCCGTAGAGCTTGGAGTGATGTCATCGAATGCCATACCTCTTTACTATGATAATAATGGTGCCATAGCCCTAGCTAAGGAGTCAAGATCTTACCAGAAGTCCAAGCACATCGAGCGGTGATTCCATTTGATCTGTGATTACCTCAAAAGGGTTATGTCGAGGTCAAGAGAGTCAACTCCATAGATAATGTGGCAAACCCGCTGACTAAGCCATTGGGCCAATAGAAGATCGAAGCCCACCTTAAGAAGATGGGACTTAGATATGTAGCCAATTGGCATTAGGTCAAGTGGGAGTTTGTTAGATGTGTGTCCTAGATGCCAGATCGGCTCACATATTCCTATACAGATCTAAGGGCAAATTTATAATTTTGACTATAAATGAATAAAAGGGTTATTCTTCTATCACATTGTGTACATTGTGTCTGTGATACATCCTTTGAGTTAGTAAAAATGTAAATTTATATTTTCAGGAGTTGAAAATTTAAGGCATGAATTTACATAACTAACTCATAAACAACTCCTGACCATAAAATCATCACGAAGATGGTGATCGATCCGAAAGGTTGGTGTACGATCACTTCCTTAGGTAGATGTGTCTTGAGTCTATGGTGTAGACATACCGAAGTGAGAGTACAGGTATTCATTGAGAACGAAAGTACTGAGCGTGACCACTTCGACCAGTCATAAGGAAGTCTACCTTCTCATCGTGACTAGCTCGATGCTGCAGTTGTGTGTCTAGTTCTTTGACCTGAGGTGCATCGACAGTTCACCTTGAGTGTGTTATAGTTTGACTACACCATAACTTGGTCTCCTAGCCATTCAGAATCCTGAGGTGTATGTTGGCTGTAGCATATTCATTGTTGGAACTAGGTCGCACCAAGATGGGATCTATCAACCTCGGTAAATGAGGAGTAGTCCTATGATCATTGAAAGATCGAGTTCTTAAGCTCATGACCATGATAGAGTAAATAATGAAAAAAAATTTCTATTAAGGTTTCACATCGGACTCAGATCGATCGATTAACTCATATGACTGATGTTGGGTTTGATGAGTTCACCTTAACCCTAATTCAGTCGGGACTCATGATAGAGGAACTCAATCACACAGATAACTGCACCGAGAGGTTCATCTTCAGTTCTGATGGGTTACCACCACATACTGCTAGGTGTCACTAGTGAATTTTGGAAGCAATTAGAATGATATTGATGATCGATCATTCTAATTCTCTGAATCAGAAAAGTTCTGGTCCATCGAAAGAAGTTTCGATGATGTCGATGATGAGATCATGACATATCTCATTACCATATGGAATGAACCTAACTGGGTCACACAAACAAGGGTTAGGGTCTGGATGTCATTAATTGGGCTAACTCAATTGATTTGGATTAGATCCAATTAGGTTCAAGGAAATCGTGCTAGCACACGATTGAGCCTAACTTTCTCCTCGTGTAATCTTTTCTGTCTCTACTGAGCCAAATATGATTTGACTCATCTAGAGAACTTTGGAAAGATTTTCTCGGTCTAAATAAAGCTTGTCCAGCTTAAAAAAGGCTTGTCTTAATTCATGAGATGAATTTAAGATAACACCTGTTAATTCCTAGCACCTGCCAATTTTATTTTAGGACATCTGTCAAAAGTTGACATATGGGTCTTAAACTGAAGAGGGCTCATTGAAGGATTTTTTGGAGTGTCCACATGCTAAAATTCAATTGATTTGGGTTCCATAATTAGATTATGGCATGAGCCCAATTGGATTAAAGTGGGTGCCCCAAATGGATAAGAACCAAAGAGTCTTGATAAACATGGACTCTTTCGCACCACCTTGATTGAGCTTATCCAATGTTGGTGCCAACTTTGGAGAAAGGGTGGGATTTTTATCTGATGTGATCAGATGACATCACTCTACCAATCAAAATTTTTTCAAAATTTATTGGAATTTTTTGATTGGTTGAATGATGTGGCACTGCGCAGCATACAGGGTCTATATAAACCCTGCTGCACTAGGGTTTGTGGAAAAAATTATTTTATGCACAAAACCCAATAGCTGCCACCCTCTCTCTTCTTCTTCACATCCTCCTGCTCTCCTTCCTCTCCTCTTCATGTCCAAAGAGTTGGATGTCCATTTGGCAAAGATCCAAGGCATGGTGACGCCTGGAACAGAAGGCTGCAGGACATCTTCGATAGGCTGCTGCTCCAACTTCAGAAGGAATTCTGAAGTACATTCAAATCAGATAAAGATCTAATTTTTGGAACATAGATTCATGAGGAGAAGATGTTCAGATCCTGCCTGAGTGGATACTGGTAGAGCCAGGCACTTGTGTGGCTACATCAGAACCTCAGATTGTGCATAGATCATCTACAGGGTAATCAAATTACCCTTGAGGTACTTCTTCTTTCATCATAGATTTAGATTTAAATATCAGATAATAAAATTAGATCTAGAGAATTAGAGTTGAATATATAGGATAAATTTTTTAAAAAAATTATAACACCCCAGATTTGATGAAATCTGAAAGATCCTACGAGGAAAAGCGGTTTCCCCCTTTCAAGTTCCTCTTTCAGTGCCCCCACTTCTTGCAAAAGAAGTATTCAGTTTGACTCTTATCGGGCTTGATCTTTCTGGTCTGGCCCTGCACTGATGTCCCAGCCTGAGCTCGCCTTCTTCACTTTCTTCTTCTTGTTCTTCTTTCCCTTTCTCAAAGGGTCAAGGATCAGAAGACGAACCTCCCACTAAGTTCACCGACTCCTTGTGGAGTTGGTGATCCTTCTCAAAATTCTGAAGCAACCCCAGTAACCCATGGTAGTTTACTTCAGGCTTTGTCATTCTATAATGAGTGAGAAATGGGAGATAAGACTTGGGCAGTGAGTTCAGTATTGCATCTTTCCCAAGCTGCTCATGCAAGAGAAAGCCGAGCTTGCTCAAACGCTCCATCAGCTCGATCATGTACAATACATGATCAGTGACAAAGATACCATCCTGCATTTTGGCGTTGAAGATGGCACAACTAGTTTTGTGTCTCTCCATGTCATCGGGTGTGCCAAAAGCATCCTCCAATACTTGAAGCATGTCTTTTGACTGAGCCATCTCAATCTATGACTGAACTCGTTGCTCATGGCAGCCAACATGAAGCAATGCACCGTGGTCCAGTCACTGAGCCACTTCTGGTAAGTATCTCCGACTGTTCCACGTGCATTGGCAGCTAGCTCCTCAGGTGTAGGATCCATTATCACATATAGGATCCGTTCATGCTCCAGGACTATCTTCAACTTTTAGTACCAGCTACCAAAGTTGGTCCCACCAAATTTTCATTGTCCAACAATGATCGGAGCGATAGGAAAGTGGCCATATCTGTATAAAAAAATCATAACCTAATTAGTAATTGATTCATTAAACCTAAAGATTTAGACTTTAATCAAAAGATTTCTCCCACTATTTTATTCGAATTGGTAGCCTCTACCTCTAATTCGAGGAATTACCCTAATTCCTTAGTGGGTACTAGAATCCACTTAGACTGCACACAAGTCCAACTTTGGTTGGCCAACCCATGTACATCTAAGGTTAGGTTCATAACCAATTATTTCTTTAAATAATTTTTAGTAATTTTAATTTTGCCCCGGTTTCTAATCAGTAGGCTTTGGCCTCCACTAAAAAGGTCTGATTAGGTCCAACCATTAACATGACCATACTTAGCCCATCTAGCTAATGAATGATTAGGCCCAACTTTGGTTGGCTAACCTAACCACCAGTTAGAAAGATACAGTCAAAAAATCATATTATGAATGGCAATTCCATCAGCCGATAAGCACCAGGCCTTTGGGCCTCCAATGATTATCCAACTGATGGACCCATTATCATCAACTTAATGAAAGGCTATGATCTAGTTATCACCATAACTATTTCATTTTAAGGACCTAATAATTTTAGAAGATTTAATTGATTTAGACGAGGAGGTCAGATGAACCAGCTTATCATGATCCTCCCACTAGCTTCACCAAGTCAGCTTAAGGAGACAGGGTTAACAAATTGAGAAATCTGGGCTGTTGAGTCCGTTGGCTTTCGAGTCATATCCAGTTTGTGAATCTACCTTCAAGGCAAAATGACCAAACTCTCTTTTGTGGGACATGGGAAAGGGCCACAGACCTACTTTCCAGTACATACGGATGTGTGCGGTCCATTTGATGTGCCGATTAGAGGTAACTACGTCTACTTCATTATCTTACTGATGATATGTCTAGGTACGGGTATGTGTTTCTAATGAAACAAAAGTCTAAAACTTCTAAAAGGTTCAAAGAATTTAGACATGAGGTAGAAAAATAAACAAGAAACCCTTAAGATTTTTCAATCAGATCGAGG
>NC_026006.2:1987451-2065524 GCF_000442705.2 Elaeis guineensis
GCAAATGAGTCTACAGTCGCAAGGAAGGCCTTCAGAGCAGGGAGGTATCAGATTTAAGGTGAGATTAGTGGCCAAGGGATACTTCCAGAAGGAAGGCATCGACTTCAGCGAGGTCTTCTCCTCCCATCGTCAGACATACTCCATCAGAGTGTTGCTGAGCATTGTAGCAGCTCAGGATTAGAGCTGGAGCAGATGGATGTCAAGACAGCATTCCTCCAGGGCATTGGAGGAGAGGATTTACATGGAGCAGCCACCCGATTTAGGGATCTAGGATCAGAGGGAAAGGTTTGTTTGTTGCAGAAGTCGCTGTACGGGCTGAAGCAGTCGTCAAGGCAATGGTACAAGTGTTCGACTCCTATGTGCATAGCATGGACTTTTCAGTGCGAGTTTGATCCCTGTGTTTATGTTCAGTCTCTTGAGGATGGTTCTAGGGTGTCCTACTCTTGTATGTGGATGACAGCTTATAGCATGCAAGAGTAGGAAGGTTGTGTAGGATCTGAAGGCATCCTATCTCGAGAGGTGAGATGAAGGATTGGGCCCCGCAAGGAAGATCCTAGGCATGAGATTTTTCAGAGACCGAGCCCAGAGGGTGCTGCATCTATCTCAGGGGGCTACATAAGAAGGTCTTAGAGAGGTTCGGATGAAGGAGCAAAGCCGACGGAGCTGCCACTTGTCCGGTCACTTCAGACTCTCGAAGACCATGGTGCCACAGACTGAGGTGGAGGCTCAGGAGATGGAGACGGTTCCTTATGCTTCAGGAGTTGGAGAGCCTGATGTATGCGATGGTCTGTTGTAGGCCAGACATCGCTCATTGCAGTGAGTCAGGTTAGCAGGTTCATGGCACAGCCTGGCAGGAAGCATTGGAGAGCTCTGAAGTGGATATTCAGATACCGGCGGGTTCAGTGGAGTTGGCATCTACTATGAACAGCGAGGAGGTGCAGTGGGATACTCTGACATGTCCAGGGAGGCTCAGGGTTGATTGGCGGTTATGTAGATGCAGACTTCGGTGGAGATGTGGATACCCGGAGGTCTACGACAGGCTTCATCTTTAGCCTGTATGGAGGTCCTATTTCTTGAGATCGAGTCTGTAGCCTATCACGGCCCTATCCACTACAGAGCGGAGTACATCGGGCTGACAGAAGCAGCTAAGGAGGCAATTTGGCTGAAGGGTTGTTGACGGAGATGGGCCTTACTCAGGAGGCCATTAGAGTACATTGTGACAGCCAGAGTGCACTTTTATTAGCACTCAACTCAGTCTATCATGCAAGGACAAAGCACATTGACATTCGGTATCATCAGATCAGGGAGCTTGTGGAGGATGGCGAGGTGGAGCTGGTGAAGGTACACACCAAGGAGAACCCAGCTGATGCACTTACGAAGGTACTTCCACGGACAGCTTTCAGAGATATGTTGAGCTGATTCGGCTGATGGACAGAGTGAGCTGGTTGAGGCCTTGGGACACCAAGGTGGAGATTGTGTGATCCAGGTGGTGTGCCCAAGGCCCAGGAGACCAAAGCTAAGGCCAAGGTCCATCATTCATGAGGGCTTCATGGAGGCTCTAGGGCTAGTTGGGCCCTAGGTTGAAAGGCTATGGGTCTTCAGGTTCTTGAGGTCTAGGTTATGTGGGCCTCAAGGGACCAACTCTTTATGGGCCAGGTCTGGGTCCAGGATAGGTGAGATTAGGTCGAGTCATGGGTGTACATGGGCTTGGGTTAACCTAATCTCCCATAGAGTTGGTCAAGGGAGTTTTGGGTTTGGGTCACTTGACCCTATGTTTATATATACATGCACTGTATAGGTTTGATTAAGCCAACGAATATGAAAACCCATTCTCCCAAGTCTCTCTCTCTCTTCTCTCTCTCTCTCTCCAATTATTCTTCATGCCCCAAGAGCAAGAAACCCTAGGGTTTTTTGCCGCCAGGTCCATAGAAGGTAGGAAAAGCAGGGGAGGCGCTAGGGTTTTGAGCCCCTTCCCCTTTGTGCCACCAACCATATTGCCTCTCCCTCTCTTGCAGCCATCCAAACATCAGGTCTAGGACTTGGAATCTCTTGCTATGAGGTTGGTACAAGTTTCTCTCAGATCTGGAGTTGATCTGAGGTCGTTTGAGGTGCGGGTGAGATCTCGATCAACAGATCTACAAGAAAGGCTACAGCAGGACAGATCTACAAGGTCTGGTTCTATCTACCTTCTTCTCTATCTAGAATATCCCGATTCAAGATCTATAAATTGAAAGACCTTGGTCCAGGCCTGATTCTGGTTGGGTACCAGATCTTGGATTTTTTAGAGGTGATCTTAGAGGCGTTCTTCATCTGGAACGAAAGGCTGACGAAGAAGACAGCAACCAGGCTAATTTTGTCAAGGGCCTTCGATTGAGTCCAGAAGTCTCCAGATTTGTTCGTTGCTGGTTCTGCTACACCCAAGGTCCGTGGGAGGAGCCGGGATCGTGCTCCAACATATGTGATATATTAGATCTGAAAGTATGTTAATTAGATCAATTTTTGATATATGAGATGTATGCAAAGCATGTATTAGTTAGATCTTAAATTGTATATGAGATATGTAAATTTAGATCTAACTAGTTTTATAGTTAAATTTATATTTCTAATTAAGATGTTTCTCATGGCCATCCGGTCATAAGAATGAAGTAGGATTTTAAAACCCTCTCTTTCCATTCAATGGGGTGTTCTTATAATGTGTAGGGGTGCCACGTATTCATCCTTAATCAGAAATCAAAACTTACTTTTCTGCAAAATTTTAGATCTTGAAATCCTAAGATTTATTTTACATATTTTATTTATGAATCCAAACTTAATTAATGAATTAAGTTTATAAAATTAATTTGGTCTAAAATTGAGAATTTCATATCTAAGATATTTTCATAAAATTGGGTTCGGACTTGGGTTGCTCAATTAGGTCTAGCGGTTGATCAAACTAAATCAAGAGTTGGTTAGGTAGGATCATGAAAACTAATAATTAACCAGCCTAATAGGATTAAGTTTGGGTCAAGGTCGAATCATATTTAGATGTGACTCGAACAAGTTAAGACCTAATTTGGCTCAGTGGTTAGAGTCTGGATTGTAGGCTAACCCAATTGGTTCTGACTCGATAATTTGGTATCTAAGGTAAGTTGGACAGATATGATCGACTAGTTTTTAATTGGGAGCTAGTCAACTCGAATGTGTTCTTGTCGAGTTAATGGCATATCCCTTCCACTGGTCTCACTTACTTGGCCATATGTGTCGACCCAGTTCTGATTTGAGGTGTCTAACAATTCAAGCTGACCCATGCCACTAGGTTAGTCATAATTGTTATGACTATGTCAAGTTAAGTTTAATGAAACCTAAATCAAATCTCCCTAAGAAAATATTAAGTCTAGGTCTTCCACCATTATGGATGTGCGGGCCCTTCCCGGGGTTGATTGTTCTCGACTGGTTATAGTGGCTCAGTTGCACCGGAAAGATGCAACCATGTCCATTAGGCATTGGATGCTACGAATTAGAGGATGGGTTGGGCTCAATATTTTGAATACGGTGAGGGACCCAATCAGGAATCTAGTTCGTGCAAATGGTGGGTCTGACTTAACTAAGGATTGGAGCAATATTCCGGACACAGTGAGCTTCATGAATTAGAGACCAAGTTTTGGGTGCACCATGATTAGAGAATCATTGGACAAGAGTTGTCCACTCATCGGTTGACCCATCACCAATAACTGTTAGGTGAGGTGATAAGTCAGTTGGTGAGATCGCATCGCCCACTAGAAATCACTAATCATGGAGATTTTCACATCTCTACCAAGGGAGTGTAGGGATCTGAGAAAATAGTGAGAGCTTAATTTGTTTAAAAATGAAACCCCTAAATAAATTGATAAAGTCTGATTACAAAATCTAACTAAAAATTTTCAACTCTCTACAGGAAACATGTCTACCTCCAACCCCTTGACGAAAATACTAGACACCCACAGATTGACTGGACCCAATTTCAAAGACTGGTTGAGGAACTACAGAATTATTCTGGGTTTCAAAACATTGACTCATGTCTTGGACCAGGACCCACCTGCCATGCCAACACATCCGATGCTGAACAAAGAGCGTCTCTGAAAAAGTGGACGGATGATGATAACAAAGCAAGGTACTACATGTTGGGTGCAATGTCAGATGACTTGCAGCGCCAACATGAGAATATTTTGACTACCCACCAAATATTGGCTCACCTATAAGAGTTGTTTGGTGAACAAAGTCGCGCAGCCAAGTATCAAGTCTGTCAAAGATTTTTTAAGGCTAAAATGCATGATTGACAGTCAGTCCAAGATCATTGTTTGACAATGATCAAGGACCTTGAGGAGCTTGAAAAACTCAATATCATCTTAGACAAAGATTTTCAAATTGATGTGATCTTTCAGTCCTTGTCTGATGCATATGGTCAGTTCATCATGAACTTCCATATGCATAAGATGCAGTGTACCTTGGCCAAGTTAATGAACATGTTGGTTACGGCTGAGCTTTCTATGAAGGGTTCAAAAGGCCCAGCTCTTACTGTGGAGCAGACTTCTTCTAAGAGAAAGTCTTTTGGAAAGAAAAAAAAGTCTGCGAAGAAGCAGAAGGTGGATGGTAAGAAGAAGAGAACAGAATCGAAGAAGAAGGCTGCTGATAAGAGAAAATATTTTCACTGTCAATCAGATGGCCATTGAAAGTGAAACTATCCTCAGTACTTGGCCACCCTACAGAACAAGAAGGATGGTCCTTCTGGAGGTATGCTCATTTTAGAATCTAACCTTATGATTTCTTCTGCATCCAGTTGGGTGCTTGACTCTGGTTTTAGTGCTCATTTGTGCACTTCTATGCAGGATCTTGAGGAGAGCAGGAGGTTGAGGGATGGGGAGATGATCCTACACATTGGGAATAGAGCAAGAGTTGCTGTTGTGGCCATGGGAACCTATCCTCTACGATTACCGTTAGGATTAGATTTAGTTTTAAGAGACTATTATTATGTGCCGGCAGCAAGTAAGAATTTGATTTCTGTTTCATGTTTAGCACAAGAAGGCTATGTGATTAGCTTTCATAAGGACCATTGTAATATTTTTTATGAAAATAATAAAGTTACAAATAATTTGTCATTAACGGTCTCTATCAGTTACATGTTGATGTATCTATATTTAATATCGAGCAAAATGTGAATGTCATAGAAATTAAAAGGCCTGGAGATAGTCTAAATAATAGGTATCTGTGTCACCTAAGGCTAGGTCATATAGCGAAAGACAGGGTTAACAAATTGGAGAAATCTGGGCTGTTGAGTCCGTTGGCTTTCGAGTCATATCCAGTTTGTGAATCTTGCCTTCAAGGCAAAATGACCAAACTCCCTTTTGTGGGACATGGGGAAAGGGCCACAGACCTACTTGCCCTAGTACATACGGATGTGTGCGGCCCATTTGATGTGCTGGTTAGAGGCAACTACGTCTACTTCATTATCTTTACTGATGATATGTCTAGGTACGGGTATGTATTTCTAATGAAACAAAAGTCTGAAACTTTTGAAAGGTTCAAAGAATTTTGACATGAGGTAGAAAAATAAACAAGAAAGCCTATTAAGGTTCTTCAATCAGATCGAGGAGGTGAATACCGTAGTCAGAAGTTCCTAGACTATCTTAAGGATAATGGTATAGTCTCTTAGTGGACTCCACCTGGAACGCCTCAACTCAATGGGGTTTCAGAATGGAGAAACTGGACCCTATTAGATATGGTCCGTTCCATGATGAGCTTCATGGACCTCCCTAAATTTTTTTGGAGATATTGTCTCATGACAGCAATATATGTATTGAATAGGGTTCTCTCTAAAACCGTTCCTACCACACTGTATGAGATACGGCATGGTAAGAAGCTATGTCTGAATCATCTCAGAATTTAGGGTTGTCCGGCTCATGTCAAGAGACAGCAGGTGGACAAGTTAGAGTTCAGGTCTTTTAGAACTCGATTCATAGGATATCCTAAAGAGTCATTAAGATACTATTTCTATATTCCGGAAGACCACAATGTGATTGTGAGTCGAAATACTATTTTTCCTGAAAAATAGTTTATTCAAGATAGTGACATCGGAAGAATAGTTAAGCTCAAGGAGAATGTCTCCCAAGAGCAACAAGCTAATGAACCTGAGGAACCAAATCAATCAGAACCAGTCCTAACACAACCTCTTCCACGTCATAGATCGACTAGAGTTTTTCGTCCTCCTGAAAGGTACTTAGGTACCATATAAGAGGATGTAGAGGAAATGTTCCTCACGAAAAATGAGGTTCATGGTAATGATCCCAAGACCTATGATGAGGCGATATCAGATATCGACTCTGAGAAATGGTTAGACGCAATAAGATTAGAAATTGACTTGATGCACTCAAACCAAGTCTAGACCTTGGTAGATCCACCTGAAGGTATTGTACCTATTGGGTGTAAATGAATCTTCAATAGAAAGATAGGTGCAAATGAAAATGTGGAGACATTCAAGGCTAGGCTCATAGCGAAAGGTTATAGTCAGCATGAAGGCATTGACTATTAGGATACCTTCTCACCCGTAGCCATGCTAAAATTCATCCGCACATTGCTTGCTATTGCATCCTATTTTGATTATGAAATATGGCAGATGGACGTGAAACGGGCATTCTTAAATGGACATCTTGATGAAGATATCTATATGGAACAGCCACTTGGTTTCACATTCGGTGATGATGATCACAAGGTCTGCAAGCTGCAAAGGTCCATTTATAGACTTAAGCAAGCATCTCGAAGCTAGAATACTCGTTTCAATGATGTGATCAAAATATTTGGTTTTATCAAGAACGAGGAGGAACCATGTGTGTTCAAAAAGGTCAGTGAGAGCGCGGTTGTCTTTCTCGTATTATACATGGATAACATCCTCCTAATTGAGAATGACATTCCCATGTTGACCTCAGTCAAAGTATGGTTGTCTAAGGAGTTCTCTATCAAAGATCTAGGAGAGGCATCGTTTATACTGGGTATTAAGGTCTATAGAGATAGACCAAATAGGATGCTGGGACTTTCACAGAAGATGTACATAGAGGAGGTGCTAAAAAGGTTTAGCATGAAAAACTCCAAAAGAGGTTTAGTACCTTTTAGACATGGCATTCATCTCTCCAAGAAGATGTGCCCTAGCACACTTGAGAAGATTGAATGCATGAGCAAGATCCCTTATGCTTCCACAATAGGGAGCCTCATGTATGTCATGCTATGTACACGACCTGATATAGCCCATGCTGTGAGTGTCACAAGCATATATCAGTCGAATCCAGGCGAAGAGCACTGGACTTCTGTGAAATGTATCCTTAAGTACTTGAGAAGGACTAAGGATATGTTTCTAGTCTCTGAAAATGGAGAACTCCAGATTTAGGGATATACAGACTCAGACTTTATGTCTGATATAGATGATCGAAAGTTGACATCTGAGAGTCTATTCATTTGCAATGGTGGTGCAGTTAGCTAGAAGAGTTCCAAACAGACGGTGATTGATGATTCCACCATGGAGGTAGAGTATATTGCTGCATCGGAAGCTGCGAAGGAGGCATTCTGGTACGAGAAGTTTGCCGTAGAGCTTGGAGTGATGTCATCGAATGCCATACCTCTTTACTATGATAATAATGGTGCCATAGCCCTAGCTAAGGAGTCAAGATCTTACCAGAAGTCCAAGCACATCGAGCGGTGATTCCATTTGATCTGTGATTACCTCAAAAAGGGTTATGTCGAGGTCAAGAGAGTCAACTCCATAGATAATGTGGCAAACCCGCTGACTAAGCCATTGGGCCAATAGAAGATCGAAGCCCACCTTAAGAAGATGGGACTTAGATATGTAGCCAATTGGCATTAGGTCAAGTGGGAGTTTGTTAGATGTGTGTCCTAGATGCCAGATCGGCTCACATATTCCTATACAGATCTAAGGGCAAATTTATAATTTTGACTATAAATGAATAAAAGGGTTATTCTTCTATCACATTGTGTACATTGTGTCTGTGATACATCCTTTGAGTTAGTAAAAATGTAAATTTATATTTTCAGGAGTTGAAAATTTAAGGCATGAATTTACATAACTAACTCATAAACAACTCCTGACCATAAAATCATCACGAAGATGGTGATCGATCCGAAAGGTTGGTGTACGATCACTTCCTTAGGGTAGATGTGTCTTGAGTCTATGGTGTAGACATACCGAAGTGAGAGTACAGGTATTCATTGAGAACGAAAGTACTGAGCGTGACCACTTCGACCAGTCATAAGGAAGTCTACCTTCTCATCGTGACTAGCTCGATGCTGCAGTTGTGTGTCTAGTTCTTTGACCTGAGGTGCATCGACAGTTCACCTTGAGTGTGTTATAGTTTGACTACACCATAACTTGGTCTCCTAGCCATTCAGAATCCTGAGGTGTATGTTGGCTGTAGCATATTCATTGTTGGAACTAGGTCGCACCAAGATGGGATCTATCAACCTCGGTAAATGAGAGGAGTAGTCCTATGATCATTGAAAGATCGAGTTCTTAAGCTCATGACCATGATAGAGTAAAATAATGAAAAAAAAATTTCTATTAAGGTTTCACATCGGACTCAGATCGATCGATTAACTCATATGACTGATGTTGGGTTTGATGAGTTCACCTTAACCCTAATTCAGTCGGGACTCATGATAGAGGAACTCAATCACACAGATAACTGCACCGAGAGGTTCATCTTCAGTTCTGATGGGTTACCACCACATACTGCTAGGTGTCACTAGTGAATTTTGGAAGCAATTAGAATGATATTGATGATCGATCATTCTAATTCTCTGAATCAGAAAAGTTCTGGTCCATCGAAAGAAGTTTCGATGATGTCGATGATGAGATCATGACATATCTCATTACCATATGGAATTGAACCTAACTGGGTCACACAAACAAGGGTTAGGGTCTGGATGTCATTAATTGGGCTAACTCAATTGATTTGGATTAGATCCAATTAGGTTCAAGGAAATCGTGCTAGCACACGATTGAGCCTAACTTTCTCCTCGTGTAATCTTTTCTGTCTCTACTGAGCCAAATATGATTTGACTCATCTAGAGAACTTTGGAAAGATTTTTCTCGGTCTAAATAAAGCTTGTCCAGCTTAAAAAAGGCTTGTCTTAATTCATGAGATGAATTTAAGATAACACCTGTTAATTCCTAGCACCTGCCAATTTTATTTTAGGACATCTGTCAAAAGTTGACATATGGGTCTTAAACTGAAGAGGGCTCATTGAAGGATTTTTTTGGAGTGTCCACATGCTAAAATTCAATTGATTTGGGTTCCATAATTAGATTATGGCATGAGCCCAATTGGATTAAAGTGGGTGCCCCAAATGGATAAGAACCAAAGAGTCTTGATAAACATGGACTCTTTCGCACCACCTTGATTGAGCTTATCCAATGTTGGTGCCAACTTTGGAGAAAGGGTGGGATTTTTATCTGATGTGATCAGATGACATCACTCTACCAATCAAAATTTTTTCAAAATTTATTGGAATTTTTTGATTGGTTGAATGATGTGGCACTGCGCAGCATACAGGGTCTATATAAACCCTGCTGCACCTAGGGTTTTGTGGAAAAAATTATTTTATGCACAAAACCCAATAGCTGCCACCCTCTCTCTTCTTCTTCACATCCTCCCTGCTCTCCTTCCTCTCCTCTTCATGTCCAAAGAGTTGGATGTCCATTTGGCAAAGATCCAAGGCATGGTGACGCCTGGAACAGAAGGCTGCAGGACATCTTCGATAGGCTGCTGCTCCAACTTCAGAAGGAATTCTGAAGTACATTCAAATCAGATAAAGATCTAATTTTTGGAACATAGATTCATGAGGAGAAGATGTTTCAGATCCTGCCTGAGTGGATACTGGTAGAGGCCAGGCACTTGTGTGGCTACATCAGAACCTCAGATTGTGCATAGATCATCTACAGGGTAATCAAATTACCCTTGAGGTACTTCTTCTTTCATCATAGATTTAGATTTTAAATATCAGATAATAAAATTAGATCTAGAGAATTAGAGTTGAAATATATAGGATAAATTTTTTAAAAAAATTATAACACCCCAGATTTGATGAAATCTGAAAGATCCTACGAGGAAAAGCGGTTTCCCCCTTTCAAGTTCCTCTTTCAGTGCCCCCACTTCTTGCAAAAGAAGTATTCAGTTTGACTCTTATCGGGCTTGATCTTTCTGGTCTGGCCCTGCACTGATGTCCCAGCCTGAGCTCGCACCTTCTTCACTTTCTTCTTCTTGTTCTTCTTCCCTTTCTCAAAGGGTCAAGGATCAGAAGACGAACCTCCCACTAAGTTCACCGACTCCTTGTGGAGTTGGTGATCCTTCTCAAAATTCTGAAGCAACCCCAGTAACCCATGGTAGTTTACTTCAGGCTTTGTCATTCTATAATGAGTGAGAAATGGGAGATAAGACTTGGGCAGTGAGTTCAGTATTGCATCTTTCCCAAGCTGCTCATGCAAGAGAAAGCCGAGCTTGCTCAAACGCTCCATCAGCTCGATCATGTACAATACATGATCAGTGACAAAGATACCATCCTGCATTTTGGCGTTGAAGATGGCACAACTAGTTTTGTGTCTCTCCATGTCATCGGGTGTGCCAAAAGCATCCTCCAATACTTGAAGCATGTCTTTTGACTGAGCCATCTCAAATCTATGACTGAACTCGTTGCTCATGGCAGCCAACATGAAGCAATGCACCGTGGTCCAGTCACTGAGCCACTTCTGGTAAGTATCTCCGACTGTTCCACGTGCATTGGCAGCTAGCTCCTCAGGTGTAGGATCCATTATCACATATAGGATCCGTTCATGCTCCAGGACTATCTTCAACTTTTAGTACCAGCTACCAAAGTTGGGTCCCACCAAATTTTCATTGTCCAACAATGATCGGAGCGATAGGAAAGTGGCCATATCTGTATAAAAAAAATCATAACCTAATTAGTAATTGATTCATTAAACCTAAAGATTTAGACTTTAATCAAAAGATTTCTCCCACTATTTTATTCGAATTGGTAGCCTCTACCTCTAATTCGAGGAATTACCCTAATTCCTTAGTGGGTACTAGAATCCACTTAGACTGCACACAAGTCCAACTTTGGTTGGCCAACCCATGTACATCTAAGGTTAGGTTCATAACCAATTATTTCTTTAAATAATTTTTAGTAATTTTAATTTTGCCCCGGTTTCTAATCAGTAGGCTTTGGCCTCCACTAAAAAGGTCTGATTAGGTCCAACCATTAACATGACCATACTTAGCCCATCTAGCTAATGAATGATTAGGCCCAACTTTGGTTGGCTAACCTAACCACCAGTTAGAAAGATACAGTCAAAAAATCATATTATGAATGGCAATTCCATCAGCCGATAAGCACCAGGCCTTTGGGCCTCCAATGATTATCCAACTGATGGACCCATTATCATCAACTTAATGAAAGGCTATGATCTAGTTATCACCATAACTATTTCATTTTAAGGACCTAATAATTTTAGAAGATTTAATTGATTTAGACGAGGAGGTCAGATGAACCAGCTTATCATGATCCTCCCACTAGCTTCACCAAGTCAGCTTAAGGGAGACAGGGTTAACAAATTGGAGAAATCTGGGCTGTTGAGTCCGTTGGCTTTCGAGTCATATCCAGTTTGTGAATCTTACCTTCAAGGCAAAATGACCAAACTCTCTTTTGTGGGACATGGGGAAAGGGCCACAGACCTACTTTCCCTAGTACATACGGATGTGTGCGGTCCATTTGATGTGCCGATTAGAGGTAACTACGTCTACTTCATTATCTTTACTGATGATATGTCTAGGTACGGGTATGTGTTTCTAATGAAACAAAAGTCTAAAACTTCTAAAAGGTTCAAAGAATTTAGACATGAGGTAGAAAAATAAACAAGAAAACCCATTAAGATTTTTCAATCAGATCGAGGAGGTGAATACTGTAGTCAGAAGTTTCTAGACTATCTTAAGGATAATGGTATAGTCTCTCAATGGACTCCACCTGGAACGCCTCAACTCAATGGAGTTTCAAAATGGAGAAATCGGATCCTATTAGATATGGTCCGTTCCATGATGAGCTTCACGGACCTCCCTAAATTTTTTTGGAGATATTGTCTCATGACAGCAATATATGTATTGAATAGGGTTCTCTCTAAAACCATTCCTACCACACCGTATGAGATATGGCATGGTAAGAAGCCAAGTCTGAATCATCTCAGAATTTGGGGTTGTCTAGCTCATGTCAAGAGATAGCAGGTGGACAAGTTAGAGTTCAGGTCTTTTAGAACTCGATTTATAGGATATCCTAAAGAGTCATTAGGATACTATTTCTATATTCTGGAAGACCATAATATGATTGTGAGTCGAAATGCTATTTTTTTTGAAAAATAGTTTATTCAAGATAGTGGCATCGGAAGAATAGTTAAGCTCAAGGAGAATATCTCCCAAGAGCAACAAGCTAAAGAACATGAGGAACCAAATCAATCAGAACCAGTCCTAACACAACCTCTTTCACCTCATAGATCGACTAGGATTTTTTGTCCTCCTGAAAGGTACTTAGGTACCATACAAGAGGATGTAGAGGAAATGTTTCTCATAGAAAATGAGGTTCATGGTAATGATCTCAAGACCTATGACGAGGCGATATCAGATATCGACTCCGAGAAATGGTTAGAGGCAATGAGATTAGAAATTGACTTGATGCACTCAAACCAAGTCTAGACCTTGGTAGATCCACCTGAAGGTATTGTACCTATTGGGTGTAAATGAGTCTTCAATAGAAAGATAGGTGCAGATGAAAATGTGGAGACATTCAAGGCTAGGCTCATAGCGAAAGGTTATAGTCAGCATGAAGGCATTGACTATTAGGATACCTTCTCACCCGTAGCCATGCTAAAATTCATCCACACATTGCTTGCTATTACAGCCTATTTTGATGATGAAATATGGCAGATGGATGTGAAACGGGCATTCTTAAATGGACATCTTGATGAAGATATCTATATGGAACAGCCACTTGGTTTCACATCCAGTGATGATGATCACAAGGTCTGCAAGCTGCAAAGGTCCATTTATAGACTTAAGCAAGCATCTCGAAGCTGGAATGCTCGTTTCAATGATGTGATCAAAACATTTGGTTTTATCAAGAACGAGGAGGAACCATGTGTGTTCAAAAGGGTCAGTGAGAGCGCGGTTGTCTTTCTCGTATTATACGTGGATAACATCCTCCTAATTGAGAATGACATTCCCATGTTGACCTCAGTCAAAGTATGGTTGTCTAAGGAGTTCTCTATCAAAGATCTAGGAGAGGCATCATTTATACTGGGTATTAAGGTCTATAGAGATAGACCAAATAGGATGCTGGGACTTTCACAGAAGATGTACATAGAGGAGGTGCTAAAAAGGTTTAGCATGAAAAACTCCAAAAGAGGTTTAGTACCTTTTAGACATGGCATTCATCTCTCCAAGAAGATGTGCCCTAGCACACTTGAGAAGATTGAATGCATGAGCAAGATCCCTTATGCTTCCGCAATAGGGAGCCTCATGTATGCCATGCTATGTACACGACCTGATATAGCCCATGCTGTGAGTGTCACAAGCAGATATCAGTCGAATCCAGATGAAGAGCACTGGACTTCTGTGAAATGTATCCTTAAGTACTTGAGAAGGACTAAGGATATATTTCTAGTCTTTGAAAATGGAGAACTCCAGATTCAGGGATATACAGACTCAGACTTTATGTCTGATATAGATGATCGAAAGTTGACATCTGAGAGTCTGTTCATTTGTAATGGTGGTGCGTCAGTTGGAAGAGTTCCAAGCAGACTGTGATTGCTGATTCCACCATGGAGGCAGAGTACATTGCTGCATCAGAAGCTGCGAAGGAGGTATTCTAGTATAAAAAGTTTGCCGCAGAGCTTGGAGTGATGTCATCGGATGCCATACCTCTTTACTGTGACAATAATGGTGCCATAGTCCTAGCTAAGGAGCCAAGGTCTCACCAGAAGTCCAAGCACATCGAGCGGCGATTCCATTTGATCTGTGATTATCTCAAAAAGGATTATGTTGAGGTCAAGACAGCCGACTCCACAGACAATGTGGCAGACCCGCTGACTAAGTCATTGGGCCAGCAAAAGATCGAAGCCCACCTTGAGAAGATGGGACTTAGATATGTAGCCAATTGGCATTAGGTCAAGTGGGAGTTTGTTAGATGTGTGCCCTAGATGCCAGATTGGCTGACACATTCCTGTACAAATCTAAAGGCAAATTTATAATTTTGACTATAAATCAATAAATGGGTTATTCTTCTATCATATTATGTACATTGTATCTGTGATACATCCTCTGAGTTAGTAGGAATGTCAATTCATATTTTCAAGAGTTGAAAATTTAAGGCATGAATTTACATAACTAACTCATAAAGAGCTCCTGACCATAGGATCATCACGAGGATGGTGATCGATCCAGAAGGTTGGTGTACGATCGCTTCCTTAGGATAGATGTGTCTTGAGTCTATGGTGTGGAGACATCGAAGCGAGAGTATAGGTATTCGTTGAGAACGAGAGTACTGAGCGTGACCATCTCGAGCAGTCATAAGGAAGTCTACCTTCTCGTCGATGACTAGCTCGATGCTGCAGTTGTGTGTCTATTTATTTGACCTGAGGTGCATCGACAGTTTATCTTGAGTGTGTTATAGTTTGACTACACCATAACTCGATCTCCTAGCCATTTGAAATCCTGAGGTGTATGTTGGCTGTAGCATATTCATTGTAGAAACTAAGTCGCACCAAGATGGGATCTATCAACCTCGGTAGATGAGAGGAGTAGTCCTATGGTGATCGAAAGATCAAGTCCTTAAGCCTATGGCCATGGCAGAGTGAAATAATAGAAAAAAAGTTTTCCATTGAAGTTTCACATCAGACTCGGATCGATCGATTGATTCATATGACTGATGTTGGGTTTGACGAGTTCACCTTAACCCTTATTCAGTCGGGACTCATGATAGAGGAACTCAATCACACAGGTAGCTGCACCGAGAGGTTCATCTTCAGTTCTGATAGACTGCCACCACATACTGCTAAGTATCACTGGTGAATTTTGAGAGCAATTAGAATGATATTGATGATCGATTATTCTAATTGTCTGAATCAGAAGAGTTCTGGTCCATCGAAAGAAGTTTCGATGATGTCGATGATGAGATCACGACATGTCTCATTACCATACGGAATTGAACCTAACTAGATCACACAAATAAGGATTAGGGTCTGGATGTCATTAATTGAGCTAACCTAATTGATTTGGATAAGATCCAATTAGGTTCAAGGAAATCATGCTAGCACATGATTGAGCCTAACTTTCTCTTCGTGTAATCTTTTCTGTCTCTACCGAGCTAAATATGATTTGACTCATCCAGAGAACCTTGAAAAAGTTTCTCTAAGTCTAAATGAAGCTTGTCCAGCTCAAAAAAGGCTTATCTTAATTCATGAGATGAATTTAAGACAAGCACCTGCTAATTCCTGTCACCTACCAATTTTATTTTAGGATATTTGTCAAAAGTTGACATATGGGTCTTAAATTGAAGGCCACTTGGCAGGAGCTTATTAAAGAATTTTTGTAGAGTCAAACTACATCAAATTGGGTGCCATAATTAGATTATGGTGCGAGCCCAATTGAATTAAGTGGGCACCCCAAGTGGATAAGGTTGGAGAGTCTTGATAAGATTGGACTCTTTGGTGCCAACCTCTCTTTGTCCTTATCCAGTGTTGGCGCCAACTTTGAGATAGAGGCTTGGGTTCTTATCTGATGTGATCAGATGACATCAAGCAACCAATCAAAATTTTTCCAAAATTTATTGGAATTTTTTGATTGGTTGAATGATGTGGCACTACGCAGCATGTAGGGTCTATATAAACCCTTCTGCGCCTAAGGTTAAAGGAGGAAGTTATTTTATGCACCAAACCCAATAGCTGCCGCCCCCTCCCTTCTTCTCCATGTCCCCCCTGCTCTCCTATCTCCCCTCTTCATGTCCAAGGAGTTAAACATTCATCTAGTGCAAGGAAAAGGTGTGGTGATGCTTGGAACAGGAAGACTGCAGGACATCTTCGACAGGCTACTGCTCCAACTTCAGAAGGAGTTCTGAAGTACTTTCAAATCAGATAGAGATCTAATTTTTGGAGCATAGATTTATGAGGAGAAGATATTCCAGATCCTATCTGAGTAGATATCGATAGAGGCTAGGCACTTGCGTGGCTACATCAGAACCTCGGGCTGTGCTGAGATCATCTACAGGGTAATCAGATTACCCTAGAGGTATGTCTATACTTCTCATACTTTTAGATTTAATTTTAAATTTTAAATATTAGATAATAAAATTAAATCTAACAGATATTAGATCTGAAATAGTGTAGGATAAAATTTTTAAATTATTCCACCCCAGATTTGATGAAATATGGAAGATCCTACAAAGGAAAAAGGTGGTTTTTCCTTCTCTTATCCTCTTCAAATATCGTCTGATGTTCGATTAGAATTAAAGGACTATTATTATGTTCCTGTAGGTAGTTAGAATTTGATTTTTATATTTGTTCTAGTACAGAAAGGTTTTAAATTTTGTTTCAATAAAGACTTTTATTTTATTTATTTATGAAATAAATTGATTGTATGAGATTTTTTAATTGATAGTCTTTATCACATGCATGTTGATGCGAATGTAAACTTAAACGTGCAAATAGTGAGTGCTGTAGGCCAAAAGAGATCTAAAGATGAAATTAACTAGAAGTACTTGTGGCACCATAGACTAGGTCATATTGGAGAGGATAGGATAAACAGACTGAAAAAGAATGGGATCCTTAACTCATTTAACCCAAAGTCGTATCAAGCTCATGAATCCTATCTTCGAGAAAAAATGATCAAGTTACCCTTTGTAGGACATGGAGAGAGGGCCATTGAGTTACTTGCCCTAGTATACACCGACGTGTGTGAGCCATTTGAAGTGCAAGCCAGGGATGATTATACCTACTTCATTATCTTTATCGATGATTTGTCTAGGTACGGATATGTGTATCTGATGAAATACAAGTCTGAATCCTTTGAAATATTCAAAGAATTTAAGCATGAAGTACAAAATCAAACAGGCAAACCCATTAAGGTTCTTTGATCTGATCGAGGAGGTGAATACCTTAATCAAAAATTTTTGAGATATCTTAAGGATAATGGCATAGTTTCTGAATGGATGCCTCCTGGAATATCTCAATTCAACGGGATATCTGAAAGGAAGAACAGGACCCTATTGGATATGGTTAGGTCCATGATGAGCTGAAGGAACCAAATCTAGGGTTTCAGGGTTAGATCTTGAAATTTTTTCAAGATCAGACAGTGAAAGACTAAAATATATTAAAATTTATCTTATAAAATTAGAGAATCCCTAGATCTAAGATCCTACTACATGATTATTACATAGTATTTGTTGGGTATAAAATACCCACAGCCGAAACCCTCAACGAAATCGGCATCAGAATGGCTCCGCCCGGACTCCTACGGGAGTCGGGCTCCACCGCCGACATCAGAACAGCTCCGCCCGGACTCCTACGGGAGCCGGGCTCTGCCATCGGCATCAGAACAGCTCCGCCCGAACTCCTACGGGAGCCGGGCTCTGCCGCCGACATCAGAACAGCTCCGCCCGGACTCCTACGGGAGCCGGGCTCCGCCGCCGACATCAAAACAGCTCCGCCCGGACTCCTACGGGAGCCGGGCTCTGCCGCCGACATCAGAACAGCTCCGCCCGGACTCCTACGGGAGTCGGGCTCCGCCGCCGACATCAGAACAGCTCCGCCCGGACTCCTACGGGAGCCGGGCTCCACCGCCGACATCAGAACAGCTCCGCCCGGACTCCTACGTGAGCCGGGCTCCGCCATCGACATCAGAACAGCTCCGCCCGGACTCCCACGGGAGCCGGGCTCCGTCGCCGACATCAGAACAGCTCCACCCGGACTCCTACGGAAACCGGGCTCCACCGCCGACAGCAACGCAGCTCCGCCCGGACTCCTCCGGGAGCCGGGCTCCACCGTCGACAGCAACGCAACTCCGCCCGGACTCCTACGGGAGCCGGGTTCCACCGCCGACAGCAGTGCAGCTCCGCCCGGACTCCTACGGGAGTCGGGCTCCACCGCCGACAGCAGCACAGCTCCGCCCGGACTCCTACGGGAGCTGGGCTCCGCTCTCAGTATCAACTGCTGGTAAGCTCCATCTGGACTCCTACGAGAGCCGGACTTCGCCTTTAATTTTAAATTGTAGGAGGACTTCGCCCGTGCTCTTAAGGGAGCCGAGCTTCATCTTCGACGCCAACGACTACAGCCGCAAGCATACTCCGCCCAGACTCCTACGAGAGCCGGGTTCCGCCCGCAACTTCGGCTCCGAGAGGGTTCCGCCCGGACTCCTCCGGAAGTCGGGCTCCACCCACGACTCCAACCGCCAGGAGGACCTCTCCCGGACCTCTACAGAAACCGGGCTCCGGCCGCTGCCGAGCTTCAATCGACAGATCCGCGCCCCCTGACAGGCCATCAAAATGGCCATGACCCTGCTCCACTTCCTGTGGCAGACTCCGCGCAGTTCCATCATTCCCTGACAGGCCGCAGTAACCATCGCCACCCTGCTCCACTTCCTGAGGCAGATTCCACACAGCTCCACTATACCCTGGCAGGCCACAATAACGGCCACGAACCTGCTCCACCTCCTGCGACGGATACCATGCGATTCTCCTATCCGCTGGCAAGTCACGACAACGGATGCTGCTCCACCCCTCATAACAGATTCTGCATGGCGAGCCGCGGTGATGGCCACATGTCTGCTCCACTATCTTTCGCAATCAATTCCCCTGACCATGGGCGGCCCACTACCAGGCGGTTACAAACGTCGCCATCAATCCGTTGCCTCCTCCGCCTATAAAAGGGGGGACCCAGATACGTTATTTTTTAAGCTCATTTTCTTATCCCAAAACTCTGCTAAATTCTCCGTTCGAGCACTCCATTCTTGTTGAGGCAGAGAACTGACTTGAGCGTCGGAGGGTCTTGCCGGAGCAACCCCACCTCCGGTTTAGACTTCCCTTGCAGGTCCCGACGGCGACCGTCGCTTCCCCGACTCCTGCTTATCCGGCGCAAGCAGATTTTCGCACCAACAGGATTGGCGCTAGAGGAAGGGGCCTGTGTCTTCGCAGCACCCTTGTTCTTAAAGGAGTGTTCAACAGAGCTACCTCCGACCGTTTCTCCGTCATCCACTCCTAATCCTCCCCCGCGAGATCGACACCTGATGCCTCCGCGCAAGGCGTCCACCCGACGGTCCACGGCCTCCGCGGGCAGATCTCAGGCTCCGGCCTCCCCTCCCATTTCTCAGCCTCCTCCTCCTCCCCCTCCGACGGCGGCGGTCGGCGCGGAGCAGTTTGACTTGCTGGCGCAGCAGGTCAAAGGCCTTGTCGAAGCCGTACAAGCAATGCAGCAGCAGCAACCACAGGCGTCGGCGCATCCGGAGGGGGCATCTCCAGAATGCCAGAACCCGACGGTGGGGCGGGCCACCTGGGCCAGCCGCCCCATCCTTCCTGGGAAGGCGAATCCGAGGGTAGAGAGCCCTCAATCGGATCACGACTCCACCCCTGGAAGATCCCTGCCCCCGTTCTGCCAAAGGACCCTCGAGACTCGAAGTCGAGAGGACTTCCTGGACCGGAGGCTCCAGGAGATGAACCGGCGGATCGAAGAACTCCGCCATGCGCCTCCCGCTTATGGTGAGGATATTTGCACTGACCCTCCCTTCTCCCAAATGATTATGCAGGAACCGATCCCGCCGAATTTCAAGCTTCCCCTGTTCGAAAGCTACGACGGGACGTCGGACCCGATTGATCATCTGGAGGCCTTCCGAACGATGATGCTGCTTCACGGTGCTCCCGACGCCATCTTGTGCTGGGCTTTTCCGTCTACTTTGAAGGGAGCAGCAAGGAACTGGTACTCGGCTCTGAAGTCGGGTACCATATTCTCCTTCGATCAAATGAGCCACCAATTCGTGGCCCATTTTGTCAGCAGCCGACATCCCCAGAAAGGTTCGGAGTCCCTCATCAACATCAAGCAGAGGGAAGGGGAGTCCATACGGGCCTACGTCAACCGCTTCAACATCGCGGCGTTGGAGGTCCGGAACTTGGACCAGTCAGTCGCCATGGCCGCCCTGAAAGGTGGCCTTCAGAAGAATGATCTCTTGTACTCCCTGGAGAAGAAGTACCTCAGGGATTTTGCTGATCTACTGGCTCGGGCTGAAGGATACGCCCAAGCGGAAGAGGCCTTCAAAATGAAGGACGAAGAGACTGCGAGGGAGCATCAGGCGGGAGATTCTAGTAAGCCCGCAGTTGAGAAGAGGCCAAAGGAAGCCCGGCCTCGCTCCCGATCCCCTCCTGGACATAAGCGCGCCCATACTCCCCCCCGGGCACGCAGGCAGAGAAGCCCGGACAACAGGTCTCGGCGGGGTTCCCCGCTAGGGAAATTCCGCAACTACGCCCCCCTCAACGCCTCGAAAGCCCAAGTGCTGATGGAGGTCAGGGAGCAGCTCCCTAGGCCAGAGAGGATGCGCACGCACCCCGGGAAGCGCAACCCCAACAAGTTCTGCCTCTACCACCGCGACCACGGCCACGACACCGAAGAATGCATCCAGCTCCAGGATGAGATCGAGGAGCTCATCCGGCGAGGTCGACTCGACAGATTCATCCGCTGCAAGCCTGAGGGTAGAGGAGACCGGCCAAGAGCCCTCCCACCGCCCGAACTGCAGAAAAGGGAGGAGCAGCCCGGGGACCGGCCTCCTATCGGGACCATCGACTCCATCACCGGAGGGCCTCAAGGAGGAGCGGGAGAACTGTAAATATATCACTTACTATTTCGTTTTGAATCTACTTTTCTTTCTAGCTAACGCACCCCTCCTACCTAATATGGATGTATTATGACTGGATATGACCCCTCCAAAAATAACGGCCATGTCAGGAACAGGAGGAGAACCTCGTCCTGAAATGAGCAAAGTTAAAGGCCCGGTTCTTTTAGATCGGATGGGGGGAGAGGCCTTACAACGCCCTAATGTGCCCCCACAGCCCTGTTAGGGACAGGAGGAAAACCTCGCCCTAACTTGAGCAAAGTCAAAGGCCTGGTTCTTTTAGACCGGATGGGGGGAGAGGCCTTACAACGCCCTAATGTGCCCCCACAGCCCTGTTAGGGACAAGAGGAGAACCTCGCCCTAACTTGAGCAAAGTCAAAGGCCCGATTCTTTTAGACCGGATGGGGGGAGAGGCCTTGCAACGCTCTAATGTGCCCCCACAGCCCTATCAGGAACAGGAGGAGAACCTCGTCCTGACATGAGCAAAGTTGAAGGCCCGGTTCTTTTAGACCGGATGGGGGGAGAGGCCTTACAACACCCTAATGTGGCCCCACAGCCCTGTTAGGGACAGGAGGAGAACCTCGCCCTAACTTGAGCAAAGTCAAAGGCCCGATTCTTTTAGACCGGATGGGGGGAGAGGCCTTGCAACGCCCTAATGTGCCCCCACAGCCCTGTCAGGAACAGGAGGAGAACCTCGTCCTGACATGAGCAAAGTTGAAGGCCCGGTTCTTTTAGACCGGAGGGGGGAGAGGCCTTACAGTGCCCTAACGCGCCCCCACAAGCCAGGCTGGTAACGAGAAGAGAACCTCACACTGGCTCGAGCAAAGTGGAAGGTCCGGACTCCTACGGGAGCCGAGTTCCACCGCCAAGAAGACTTCACTCGGACTCCTACGGGAGCCGGGTTCCGCCGCTAAAGAAGACTTCACCCGGACTCCTACAGGAGTCGGGTTCTGCCGCCAAGAAGACTTCACCCGGACTCCTACGGGAGCCGGGTTCCGCCGCCAAGAAGACTTCACCCGGACTCCTACGGGAGCCGGGTTCCGCCGCTAAAGAAGACTTCACCCGGACTCCTACGGGAGCCGGGTTCCGCCGCCAAGAAGACTTCACCCGGACTCCTACGGGAGCCGGGTTCCGCCGCTAAAGAAGACTTCACCCGGACTCCTACGGGAGTCGGGTTCCGCCGCTAAAGAAGACTTCACCCGGACTCCTACGGGAGTCGGGTTCTGCCGCCAAAGAAGACTTCACCCGGACTCCTACGGGAGCCGGGTTCCGCCGCTAAAGAAGACTTCACCCGGACTCCTACGGGAGTCGGGTTCCGCCGCTAAGGAAGACTTCGCCCGGACTCCTATGGAAGCCGAGCTCCATTTGCCACTTCTGCAGCAAGGGTTAATAATGGTGGCGAAACTCGGCCACATAACAAGGACGGATGAAAGGGAAGAGCCCCCCCCACGACGACATCTACGTCGAACAAGCCAAACGACAAGAAAGGGTCAACAGACGACAATATCGTGTTATGCGTGGACAAGGTAACACAAAGCGCTCTTTTTTCCATTTCCAATATGCGTACTACAGGGCCAGGACGGCCAGGGAAAGAAGGACAAAATGACAAAAAAAAGTAATTACATGAAGACAAAAGAGCTCTAAGGAAGTCCTGCTCCCTCCGACCTAGGGTTATCACCTCCATCCCTCAACCAGGACTGCCTCAGGTTCTCCACTGCTTCTTCTAGTTCTTCCTTCTTCCGCAGCGTATCCTGGAGCGCCTGACGAAGTTGTCGGCTCTCTGCCTCCGCTTCTCGACGTCGCTTCCACAGAACTTCGGACTCCGCCTCTGCATCCGCGATGGCCTTCCGCTCGAGCGCCAGTTGGATTTTCACTTGTTGAAGTTCGGCTGTCTTCTCCCCAAGGGAGACGGAAATCCCTTCGACAGTGCCTCTCAGGGCTAGGAGCTCTTCGGTATCTTGGGCGTTAGTAAGCTGCGCCCTAGTAACCAACTGCCTCTGGAGACGAACAACCTCGTCCGCCGTCTGACGGAATCTCCCTTTGTACTCTTCCACTTGCCGGTGCCAGCTGGCCCGCTGCACATCGTGGCTCATCTCAGCATCTTGAAGCTGCTTCTGGAGGTCGGAGACCTTCTGCGACCATTTCTGCTCATCATCAACCCGCACTGGGAGCCAGGATGAGTTTCCTTCCAGCTGGCCGATCCTCCTCTTCGCAGCTGACAGCTCCACCTTAAGGGCACTGATCCTGGCTTCTTGAGCCCAAGTTTGGTCGCTGGCGCTCTTCTTACATTCCTCGAGCTCCTTTGTGAAGTTCGCCTTCCTCCGGCTGTAATCCATGATTGCCTTCACTTGGAGACTCCTAAAGTGGGCGGCCTCAGCGGCGGCCTCGAAATAGCATTTTCTCGACTTGCGGAGCTCGCCCTCTGACTTCTTCAACTTCTTCGTCAGGTGGAGGACCTCCTTTTTCAGCCGTTGGATAGTTGACTTCAGCGGGACCCCCAGGGGCAAGGGGAGTGCTTCAGCAGGGCACTGCCATCGGAAGGTGCAAA
Organism: Elaeis guineensis; assembly: GCF_000442705.2. NCBI lineage: Eukaryota > Viridiplantae > Streptophyta > Magnoliopsida > Arecales > Arecaceae > Elaeis > Elaeis guineensis. Next base: position 2,010,930 of record NC_026006.2, read on the forward strand.
CGTCAAAGACCGACTCATTACAAGAAGAAAGGTAGAAAAGGAGGAGAAGGGGGAAGGAGAGGCCATCCACAACAAGAAATTCAACTTTATTGATTAATTTTGAAGACAAACAGAAAGGAAATACGGCGACAAAATAAAGACACAAGATCGGAGGTCTCAGACCTCAGGGGCAGGAGGTGGAGAGCTCGGCGCGGGGGGTGCGACTGCAGTAGCGGCGGATGAAGGGCCGGCCTCATCTTCAGACTCCTCCAGAAAGATGAGATCGAGGTCGGGGTATCTGCTGGCCACCTTCTCTCGGCAGAGCTCGAACCCCTTTGTGAACGCCTCCAGGCCGAACTGGACGTTCAGTTCCCTCATCTTCGCGGAGGCCTTGAACTCCTCCACCGCAAGGGCCCTGGCCTCCGAGACCAGAGCCAGAGTTTGCTCGGCCAAATGGGCGACCTCGGCCTCCGCCTTCCTCACTGACTCCTCCAAGCTTCGTCTCTCCTCCTCCCGGGCTTTTCTCTCCTCTTCCCGGGCTTGCCTCTCTCTCTCCAGGGCCTCCTGGAGGGCGGCTACTTCGGCCGTCTTCACTTGAAGGCGAGCAACCTCGGCCTGGCAGTGCTCCTCCGCCTGAAGGAGGTCCCTTCTCATGTGGCCCGACGCCTCGACATAGGCAAAGAGCTGGTGCCCAATCTGCAAGGACGGATAGAGAATTACAACAAAGGCCGAGTGACCATGCAAATAAACATCTGCTTACCTCAAGGAAGGACCCCAAAGAATCCCAAGCCCGCTGCTCGGGATCGGCGCGGTCGATCCTCTCCACGACGTCGGACAGAATGCAGCCATCAAGCAGCCGCCTGATCAGGTCCTTGTCGTTGAAGGGGTTCTCTGACCCCCCCTCGGAGCAGACAGACTCGTCTACAGCAGCTCGGTGGCTGCTCGCCCTGCGAGCCACCAATTTCCTCCTCCTCCCCACGGCGGGCGCCTCCGTGGGGTGAGCCCCCGGAATGGGGGCCCCAGTCGGTGGGCTCCTTGAGGAAGCCCGGGGGGCCGCTGGCTCGGCATCCGAAGGAATGTCGATGGTCGGGGTCACCTGGACGGGCGCAGCCAAGCTCGTCTCCTCCACCCTGGCCCTCTTCGCTGATCCGGAGGCCGTCGCGCCCTTCCTCTTCTGAGCTCTCATGGCCTTGGCGAGCATCCGCGTGGCTTCGGCGTCCATTGCTAAAAAAAAAAAAACAAACAAAAAAACAACAGAAAAAGAAAAGAAGAAAGAAGAAGCGGCACCGATCAGTCCAGAGTCAAAAAAAAAAAAAAAAAAAAGAGAAGAGAGAAGAGAAAAGAAGAGAGAAAGAAAGAGGAAGAAAAGAGCGGGAAGGAGAAAATAAAGAGAAGAAGAAGGAAAGAAAAGGAAAGATAAATACTTGCTGGATCCTGAGGGCTTAGGCCGATGTTGAAAAGAAGCTGCTCCCTTAGAAGATTAGGAAGGGAAGGAGCGGGATAACTTAGAAGCTTCTAGATGGCCTGGAGGTCGTCCTCTCCCAGGCTGGGAGCCCGGCGGACGGAATCCCTCAGAGACCCCTAAGGGGGCAAGCCCAGTTCCAGGGTCGGGCAGTAGACGAAGAGAAATTTCTCCTTCCAGTTGTGAATCGAAGAAGGGGCGCCCTTCAGCAACCCCTTCTTACCAAACTGGAGGGAGAAGTACCACCAGTCCTTTGCTGAAGGATGGCATTTGAAGGTGTAAAAATGCCTGAACAAGGAGAGGGATGGCTGGACCTCGGCTATGTGGCAGAGAGAGAGAAACCCTATCAAAAACCTAAAGGAATTCGGGGCCACGGAGGCGAGAGAAATGTCTAAGAAGCGAAAGAAGGCGGCAACGAAGACAGGAAGCGGAAGCCGGAGTTCGGCACGAAATGCCTCCTGATACAAACAAAAGCGACCAGGAGGAGGAGCACTGGCCCGGTCAGAGGGGCCAAGTAGCTTCAGGTCGTACTCCGGAGGAACCCCGTACCGAGCCCTTATCAGAAGGAGTTCATCCGGAGTCGACGAAAATGGAATGGCGCTCGGTGCAAAAACCGGGCGAGGCCCTACCCCGGACGCGGGTTTGTCCGCAGAGACAGGGACCTGGGGGTTCGAAGCAGAAGAACTCTCAGAACTGACGGGAGCAGAAGAGTCGGAAGACATTTTGAGCAGTTTCGGAGGGAGAACCTAAAGGATCCTAAAAAGGCAGACCGAAAGGGGAACGAGACGCCGAAGGCCAACTCAGAAGAAGACACAAAAGTAATGAAGAGAGGAGAAGCCCCTAGGCGGTGAGAAGAAGGTTGGCACTAACCTATATTGCTCTGGGGACCTGGGGGGCGAGAAACGGGAGGCGCCTACGGCTCGAGAAGACGTTCACTAGAGCAGGCTCTCGAAGAGAAGACAGACACCAGCAAAAAATCAGAAATGGAGTAGGACGCCTGAAGGGGGGAGGATGGGTTTAAATAGACCCTGGGATCCGGCGCCATAATGATCGCGAATCCCCCCAGGCCAGTCCGCATCCGACGCGTGTCCCACTCCCCGTGGCAGACGGCTAAAGGCGACTGACGGTTGGCAGGATCATAATTGCACCGAACCTAGGCCAGTGTACCTGTGGGATTTTCGAAGCATCCCCTCATACTGCTCCAATTCGAAAAGACTCTGGCACGCGCTCATTTAATGCCAAAATATCTGGGGGCGGCAATGCGCAGGATTCGAAGGGACGGTTCCGGCTGTACCCATCTCTCTCTCTCTCTGTGTACTTCCTTCGTTTGAAATTCAAACTCAGATGTAGGGGGACTGGTGTTGGGTATAAAATACCCACAGTCAAAACCCTCAACGGAATCGGCATCAGAACGGCTCCGCCCGGACTCCTACGGGAGCCGGGCTCTGCCACCGACATCAGAACAGCTCCGCCCGGACTCCTACGGGAGCTGGGCTCTGCCGCCGACATCAGAACAGCTCCGCCCGGACTCCTACGGGAGTCGGGCTCCGCCGTCGGCATCAGAATGGCTCCGCCCGGACTCCTACGGGAGCTGGGCTCCGCCGCCGACATCAGAACAGCTCCGCCCGGACTCCTACGGGAGCCGGGCTCCGCCGCCGACATCAGAACAGCTCCGCCCAGACTCCTACGGGAGTCGGGCTCCACCGCCGACATCAGAACAGCTCCGCCCGGACTCCTACGGGAGCCGGGCTCCGCCGTCGACATCAGAACAGCTCCGCCCGGACTCCTACGGGAGCCAGACTCCACCGCCGACATCAGAACAGCTCTGCCCGGACTCCTACGGGAGCCGGGCTCCACCGCCGACATCAGAACAGCTCCACTCGGACTCCTACGGGAGCCGGGCTCCGCCGCCGACATCAGAACAGCTCCGCCCGGACTCCCACGGGAGCCGGGCTCCACCGTCGATATCAGAACAGCTCCGCCCGAACTCCTACGGGAACCGGGCTCCACCACCGACAGCAACGCAGCTCCGCCCGGACTCCTATGGGAGTCGGGCTCCACTGCCGACAGCAGCGCAGCTCCGCCCGGACTCCTACGGGAGCAGGGCTCCACCGTCGACAGCAGCACAGCTCCGCCCGGACTCCTACGGGAGCCGGGCTCCACCGCCGACAGCAGCGCAGCTCCGCCCGGACTCCTACGGGAGCCGGGCTCCACCGTCGACAGTAGCACAGCTCCGCCCGGACTCCTACGGGAGCCGGGCTCCGCTCTCAGTATCAACTGCTGGTAAGCTCCATCCGGACTCCTACGAGAGCCGGACTTCGCCTTTAATTTTAAATTGCAGGAGGACTTCGCCCGTGCTCTTAAGGGAGCCGAGCTTCATCTTCGACGCCAACGACTATAGCCGCAAGCATACTCCGCCCGGACTCCTACGAGAGCCGGGTTCCGCCCGCAACTTCGGCTCTGAGAGGGTTCCGCCCGGACTCCCCCGGAAGTCGGGCTCCACCCACGACCCCAACCTCCAAGAGGACCTCTCCCGGACCTCTACAGAAATCGAGCTCCGACCGCTGCCGAGCTTCAATCGACAGATCCGCGCCCCCTGACAGGCCATCAAAACGGCCACGACCCTGCTCCACTTCCTGTGGCGAACTCCGTGCAGTTCCATCATTCCCTGACAGGCCGCAGTAACCATCGCCACCCTGCTCCACTTCCTGAGGTGGATTCCGCACAGCTCCACTATCCCCTGGCAGGCCACAATATCGGCCACGAACCTGCTCCACCTCCTGCGACGGATACCATGCGATTCTCCTATCCGCTGGCAAGTCACGACAACGGACGCTGCTCCACCCCTCATAACAGATTCCGCGTGGCGAGCCGCGGTGATGGCCACGTGTCTGCTCCACTATCTTTCGCAATCAATTCCCCTGACCATGGGCGGCCCACTACCAGGCGGTTACAAACGTCGCCATCAATCCGTTGCCTCCTCCGCCTATAAAAGGGGGGACCCAGATATGTTATTCTTTAAGCTCATTTTCTTATCCCAAAACTCTGCTAAATTCTCCGTTCGAGCACTCCATTCTTGTTGAGGCAGAGAACTGACTTGAGCGTCGGAGGGTCTTGCCGGAGCAACCCCACCTTCGGTTTAGACTTCCCTTGCAGGTCCCGGCGGTGACCGCGGCTTCCCCGACTCCAGCTTATCTAGCGCAAGCAGATTTTCGCACCAACAGTATTAAATCAAAAATTAAAATATAAAGAGCAAGAACTACATGTTAATCATATCAACATGTTTCTATACTACATCTAATGTATGTAAAATATAATAAATCAAATCTATTACCTTACAAGTTAGACATTTTAACTTTGCTGATCCAGACTTGAGGATGATGTTGTGAGCTGCACATGCATCCGACCTCTAGGAGTCATCTACACGAGCCCATGAATCACGATCAGAAGTCCTGATCCAGAAAATCAGCATCGTATGCTAGTATTATGCTGATCCTTTTTCGATGGTCGATCAGATGTCTCCTTCTTCTTGATTTGGACTCTTCCAAAGATGAGAAGTAGGAGAAGAAGTTTTAGATATGAGACACTCTCAGAAACTCATAGATGGAGGAATGGAAGAGGTGAACTCAGCAACCCTAGAAGAAGACCCTCTTCTTCTTCTCTTTGCTCTCACCTAGATACTTAGTTTTGTGGCTATTATATCTCCATGCCATAATACTCTTTCTCCCTGATTTTTACATGTCCCAAAGGTCTCTCAATGCTCTATAATCCACAAAAATATTAAGAAGAAATTCATCTTAAATCAAAAGATATGAAGAATCCTTGTCTAGGTCAAATACCTAGTCAAGAAAAATCTAAATAGGGCAAGACAAGTGGTGCCCAACTCTTGGGCACCCCCTCCTTCTTTTTCTACCATGGACCACCATAAAAGGGCACACAATATGTGCCATAAAAGTTATGAAAATATTAGAAAAAATTTGGGTAAAATCAGTGCCATAAGGAAAGAGTTTTGGTTTCCTAAAATTCTATCTCATAGAATTTGAAATCCAAACTAATTCCTACTTTGACTTGGTCCACAACCACATTCCATATAAGAGAGAAAGTGTGGAAAGCTTTGGATGTGTGCAAAGGCCTGGGAGAGAAGGTTTTGTCACATAAAATAAGAGATAATGGGCATGGGAGGCTAAGGTAGCACAAGGTGGAATCCTAGTCTTACTAGAATTCAATCTATGACTTGTTCAAATTTGGTTTCTCAAATCAAATCAAACCAAAATCAAATCAATCCTATTAAAATAGATCTTAACTCAATTAAGAACTTAATTTAATCAGATTAAATTAGATTTAAATTTGATTTAATTTTTTAATCAAATTAGAAATTAGGTTGACCCAAGTCCTAATTGGACTAGGATTAGTTTTTTCTTGCACTTGGATTATCCAATAAACCAATTAGACTTGATCCAATCAAATTCAAATCAAATCTAATTAAATTATATTTAATTAGACTTAATCTCAACCCATTAGCTTAATCAAATTAAGTCAATTAGTAATCGAATTGCTAATCGATCCTCCTGTAATACTTGCACTAGGTTAAATATCAATTGTATTGATCGTTTAACCTTAGAACGATTCTTAATCATTGATCAATCATCTGATCAGATCATGAACTCTAATGTGTATAACCTTATAGATTCGAACCCAAGTTGATAGCACAGGAATAAATTTCTGTATCAATTGAAGTGACCATCTAGCAATGGTAGCCGACGGTCGGATAGGTCGAATGTGTAGAACAACATCTTTAGAACCCATGCGGATATAGTTTCTATATAATTCATCTCCTTGACCAAAATGCTCATAGGACACCTCAAAGTTCAACTGCCAACTTTGATCAGGTTGTCCATATTGTATTTTAAAATATTAAATCCATCTGATGGATTATCCTGGTCAAAGTTTTGCTAAATTGAAATACAGCGACTCATTCTTCTCCAACTCTTGGAGTGGTCAATCCCATCTTGATCACACTCCGACTTTGCAAGCACTTGACTGTGCCTAGAAGCCTTCTGTCATTGAATTAAAAATTCAGTTAGTCTAGTACCAAAGCACAGTGAGTTGCTTGCAAGTCACTGAGGCGATCTCAGATCTAAGGGACACATATACCTATATCCCATCAGAGATATTCTCGACAGTAAAATACTCTGGAGTTGGTCACGTTCAATGATGATGTACCTTTATATCTCACCTATATGCCATACTAGTGTCTCCACACTCATTGGTTAAGAGGACAACCAACCCATATGGCCTACAGTGATCTATGCTCAATAGAAGCTGTCGTCCTTATTAACAGTCCATCATTTGATCGTGAACAGTTTTAAGGACTAATCGATAAATCCTCTCTTTATCCAACCTAAATAGTCCTAAAGACTTCATCACAACAACGGAGTTCATTAGAAGATGAAAATTTATGTTGAAAATATCTAAAATATATTTTATTTATTAATAAATTAATTATAATAAATGGTTGCTCAACCGTCAACAAGTTGATGATTGGCTTTTGAGATACATTTCTTAATAACTCCCACTTATCCTAAAGCCACTCGGCACAGTATCTAATACCCATCTTCGACATATGGTTGTCGAACTCCTTTATCACCAGGGCTTTAGTGAAGGGGTCTGTCATGTTCTCCTTTTCGTCGATCTTCTGAAGGTCGACGTCACTTCGATCCATGATTTTTTGGACCAGACGGAAGTGGTGCAAAATGTGCTTCATCTGCTGGTGTGCTTTGGATTCCTTCACCTGAGCTATGGCACCAGTGCTGTCGCAGTAGAGCAGGATTGGATCATTGATGGAGGATGCTACTCCAAGCTCGGTGATGAATTTTCTCAGCCACAGCTTCCTTCACGACATCTGATGCTGTGATGTACTCCACCACACAAACAGAGTCTGCCACAGTATGCTGCTTGGAACTCTTCCAGCAGATGGCTCCACTATTCTGAGTAAAGATATAACTCGATACATTTCTGCTGTCATCATTATCAGATTGAAAGCTGAAGTCTGTGAACCCCATAAGTTTCAGGTCTGACTCGCCATAAACCAACCATTGGTCTTTAGTATTTCTTAAATATTTAAGGATGGCTTTAACCACTTTCCAGTGATTTTCTTCAGGATCAAATTGGTATCTACTCACTACTCCTAGTGACTATGCCACATCTGACCTTGTAATTGGATTGATTTGGTTTTGGTTTGATTTGGTTTGAGAAACCAAATTTGAACAAGTCATAGATCGAATCCTAGTAAGACTAGGATTCCACCTTGCGCCACCTTAGCCTCCCACGCCCACTCTCTCTTATCCCACGCCCACTATCTCTTATTTTGTGCAACAAAACCCTCTCTCCTAGGTCTTCACGCATGCCCAAAACTTTCCTCTCTTTCTCTTTTACATGGAATGTGGTTCTGGATCAAGTCAAAGTAGGAATTAGTTTGGATTTCAAATTCTATGAGATAAAGTTTTAGGAAACCAAAACTCTTTCCTTATGGTATTGATTTTACTCAATTTTTTTTTAAAATTTTTATAACTTTTATGGCATATAATATGCACCCTTTTCTAGTGGTCCACAATACAAAAAGAAGGAGGGGACACTCAAGAGTTGGGCGCCCCTTGTCTTGCCTTGTTTGGATAATCCTTGACTAGGTATTTGATCTAGAAAAGGACTCTTCATATCTCTCTATTTAAAATGAATTCTTTTATAAATTTTTTATGAAACATAGAGCATTGAGATATCTTTGGGGCATCCAAAAATCAAGGAGAAAGAGTCTTGGGGCATGGATATCTAATAGACACAAAATTAGGTGTCAGGGTTAGAGCAAATAGAAGAAGAAGAGGGTCTTCTTCTAGAGTTGCTGGGTTCATCTCTTCCCTTCCTCCATCTGTAAGTTTTTTGAGAGTGTCTCATATAAAACTCCTTCTCCTACTTCTCATCTTTGGAAGAGTTCAAATCAAGAAGAAGGAGGCATCTGATCGATCATTGAAGAAGGATCAGCACTACTAGCATACTGTGCTGATTTCCTGGACCAGAATTTTTGATTGTGATTCGTGGGCTTGTGTGGATGACTCTTAGAGGTTGGATGCATGTACCGCTCGCAACATCATCCTCAAGCTTGGATCAGCAAAATTAGAACATCTAACTTGCAAGGTAATAGATCTGATCTATTATATTTTACATACATTAGATGTAGTATAGAAACATGTTGATAGATCAACATGTAGTTCTTGCTCTTTATATTTTAATTTTTGATTTAATGCCATGTAATAATCATATAATAGAATTTTAGATCTAGGAATTTTCTGGTTTTATAAGATAAATTTTGATTTATTTTAGTCTTCCGCTGCCTGATCTTGAAAAAATTTCAAGATCTATCCCTGAAACCCTAGATCTGGTTCCTTCAGTTTATCTGTAACTAACCGTTTGACATAGACTGGGCACTCCCAGATCCTAAGATGTGAAAGTGCTGGCTTACTCCCTGTCCATATCTCATATAGAGTCTTAATTACAGACTTACTTGGAACCCTATTTAACAGATAACAGACTGATTTGAGTGCATATCCCCAAAAGGATATCGGCAAGCTGGCAAAATCCATCATGGATCGGACCATGTCTAAGAGAGTCCGATTTTTTCTTTCCAACACACCATTATGCTATGGTGTTCCTGGAGGAGTCCATTAGGAGAGAATCCCATTCTCTCTTAGATATGTGAGAAACTCATCAGAAAGATATTCTCCTCCTCGATCAGACCGAAGAGTTTTAATACTCTTCTCAGTTTATTTTTCTACTTCACTTCGAAATCGTTTGAACATTTCAAATAAATCTGACTTATGTTTCATCAGATAGACATATCCATATCTGGATAGATCATCCATGAAAGTGATGAAGTAAAAATATCCACCTCTAGCACTTATGCTCATGGGCCTGCATACATCAGTATGTACTAGGCCCAAGAGCTCAGTAGCTCTTTTATCTTTTTCAGTAAAAGGTGACTTGATCATTTTACCAAGAAGACAGGACTCACAGGTTGGAAGTGATTCACAATCACTAACTTCAAGGATTCTCTCTTGAGTCAACCTGTTTATCCTGTTCTTGTTTATATGACCTAGCCTACAGTGCCATAAGTAGATATCTGATACACTATCTAATCTAGGATGCTTGCCTGTAGAATAGACTATGTTAATAGGTTGTGATAACATATAACACCATTATTCAAATATCCAAAAAAAATAGTAATACCATTCATAATGATATTACAAACTTATTTCTTTATTAAAATTTTATAATTATTTTTTACTAGAAGGCCTACAGAAATAATATTTAAAAAGAAACTGGGACAGAAATGACAATCATTAAGAACAACGGTATGGAACTCAAATACAAGTTTCAAGATTTCTAATGCTAGAACTGGAACTGGTCTTCTATCTCCAACGTTCAGGAACCTCTCGCCTTGCTCGAATCTCCTACTGACCTGCAACCTCTGCAATGAATTACAAATATGGTAAGAGCTATCGATATCCAATACCCAGTCAGTTATATCATAAATAGAAAAATTGCAAGGAGTTATCATATAAATACGTTATCCAGCAATAGCTTGCTTCTTTCTCTGCCTGTTCGAGTCTAGGGAGGCAATGTACTGAGGACAGTTCTGTTAGATGTGTACCCTAGACGCCAGATCGGCTGACACATTCCTGTACAGATGTAAGGACAAATTTATAATTTTGACTATAAATGAATAAAAGGATTATTCTTCTATCACATTGTGTACATTATGTCTGTGATACATTCTTTGAGTTAATGGGAATGTAAATTCATATTTTCAAGAGTTAAAAATTTAAGGCATGAATTTACATAACTAACTCATAAACAGCTCCTGACCATAGGATCATCACGAGGATGGTGATCGATCCAGAAGGTTGGTGTACGATTGCTTTCTTAGGATAGATGTATCTTAAGTCTATGGTATGGAGACACTAGAGTGAGAGTACAGGTATTCGTTGAGAATGAGAGTACTGAGCATGACCACTTCGAGCAGTCATAAGGAAGTCTACCTTCTCGTCGATGACTAACTCGATGCTATAGTTGTGTATCTAGTTCTTTGATCTGAGGTGCATCGACAGTTCACCTTGAGTATGTTATAGTTTGACTGCACCATAACTCGGTCTCCTAGCCATTCGAAACCCTGAGGTGTATGTTGGCTGTAGCATATTCATTATAGGAACTAGATCGCACCAAGATGGGATCTATCAACCTCGGTAGATGAGAGGAGTAGTCCTATGATAATTGAAAGATCGAGTTCTTAAGACCATGGCCATAGCAGAGTGAAATAATGAAAAAAAGTTTTTCATTAAGATTTCACATCAGACTCGGATCGATCTATTAACTCATATGACTGATGTTGGGTTTGACGAGTTCACCTTAACCCTAATTTAGTTGGGACTCATGATAGAGGAACTCAATCACACAGATAACTACATCGAGAGGTTCATCTTCAGTTCTGATGGGTTGCCACCACATACTGCTAGGTATCACTGATGGATTTTGGAAGCAATTTGAATGATATTGATGATCGATCATTCTAATTCACTGAATCAGAAAAGTTCTGGTCCATCGAAAGGAGTTTCGATGATGTCGATGATAAGATCATGACATGTCTCATTATCATACAAAATTGAATCTAACTGGGTCACACAAACAAGGGTTAGGGTCTGGATGTCATTAATTGGGCTAACTCAATTGATTTGGATTAGATCTAATTAGGTTCAAGGAAATCGTGCTAGCACACGATTGAGCCTAACTTTCTCCTCGTGTAATCTTTTCTATCTCTACTGAGCCAAATATGATTTGACTCATCCAGAGAACCTTGAGAAGATTTCTCTCTGTCTAGATAAAGCTTGTCCAGCTCAGAAAAGACTTGTCTTAATTCATGAGATGAATTTAAGATAACACCTGCTAATTCCTAGCACCAGCCAATTTCATTTTAGGACATCTGTCAAAAGTTGACATATGGATCTTAAACTGAAGAGGGCTCATTAGAGGATTTTTATGGAGTGTCCACATGCCAAAACTCAATTGATTTGGGTGCCATAATCAGATTATGGCATGATCCCAATTGGATTAAAGTGGGCACCCCAAATGGATAAGAACCAAAGAGTCCTGATAAACATGGACTCTTTGGCGCCACCTTGATTGAGCTTATCCAATGTTGGTGCCAACTTAGGAGAGAGGGTGGGGTTCTTATCTGATGTGATCAGATGACATCACTCCACCAATCAAATTTTTTTCAGAATTTATTAAAATTTTTTGATTGGTTGAATGATGTGGCACTGTGCAGCATACAGGGTCTATATAAACCCTACTGCGCCTAGGGTTTCATGGAAGAAATTATTTTATGCACAAATCTCAATAGCTGCTACCCCTTTCCCTCTTCTCCATATCCTCCCTGCTCTCCTTCCTTTCCTCTTCACGTTCAAAGAGTTGGACATTCATCTGGCAAAGATCCAATGCATGGTGATGCCTGGAACAGAAGTCTGCAGGACATCTTCGACAGGCTACTGCTCCAACTTCAGAAGGAGTTCTGAAGCACTTTCAAATTAGATAAAGATCTAATTTTTGGAGCATAGATTCATGACAAGAAGATGTTCCAGATTCTACCTAAGTGGATATCAGTACAGGCCAGGCGCTTGCGTGGCTACATCAGAATCTCGGGCTATGCAGAGATCATCTACAGGATAATCAGATTACCCTTGAGGTACTTCTTCTTTCATCATAGATTTAGATTTAATTTTAGATTTTAAATATTAGATAATAAAATTAGATCTAAAGAATTAGATCTAAAATATATAGGATAAATTTTTTTTAAAAATTATTCCATCTCAGATTTGATGAAATCTGAAAGATCCTACGAGGAAAAGCGGTTTCTCCCCTTCAAGTGGTATCAGAGCCAGGTTGTTGGCTCTATTTCAGATCTATTTTAGATCTAATTTTAATTTTAATTTATCTAATATTAAATGATTTTAGATGTCACATCAGATATAATAGGATCTGAAATCAAAATATTTAAAATTAAATCTAAGAAGATCTAATATGCATAAGATGCATGACTAGACTAGGATTAGTTGAATCCATGAATGGTCTTAAGTTTTATATTTTAATGAGATTAAAATATAAATTAAATTTAATTTATTATTTATTTTTTTTATATTATAAGTATTATAATTAGATCAAAAAATAAAAAATAAAATTTTAATTTTTTCATAAAATTGATTTGCAGCATGCCTAGACTAGTTGAGAATTGTTCTAGTAACTTATCTAGAATAGATTTAATTTTGAATAGTTCTATTTAAATCTTATTTTTTAGATATTGCATATGATGTAGCAGATCTGAAAGCATGTTAATTAGATTGATTTTTGATACATGAGATGTATGCAAAGCATGTATTAGTTAGATCTTAAATTGTATATGTGATATGTTAATTTAGATCTAACTAGTTTTGTAGTTAAATTTATATTTCTGATTAAGATGTTCCTCATGGCCGTCCGATCATAAGAATAAAGTAGGGTTTTAAGACCCTCTCTTCCCATTCAATGGGGTGTTCATATGACGTGTAGGGGTGCCGCGCGTTCATCCTTAATCAAAAATCAAAACTTACTTTTCTACAAAACCCTAGATCCTAAAATCCTAAAATTTATTTTACATGCTTTATTTATGAACCCAAATTTAGTTAATGAATTAAACTTATGAAATTAAGTTAGGTCTAAAATTGAGAATTTTAGATCTAAGATATTTTCATAAAATTGGGTTCGGATTTGGGTAGCTCAATTAGGTCTAGCGGTTGATCAAACTGAATCAAGAGTTGGTTAGGTGGGATCATAAAAGCTAATAATTGACCAGCCTAATAGGATTAAGTCTGGGTCAAGGTCGAATCATATTTAGATGTGACTCGATCAAGTTAAGATCTAATTTGGCTCTGTGGTTAGAGCCTGGATTGTAGGCTAACCCAATTAGTTTTGGTTCAATAATTTGGTGTCTAAGATAAGTTGGGCAGATACGATCGACTGGTTTTTAATTGAGAGCTACTCGACTCGAATATGTTCTTGTCGAGTCAATGACGTATCCCTCCCACCGGTCTCACTTACCTGGCCAAATGTATCGACTCAGTTCTGATTAGAGGTGGCTAACAATTCGAGCTAACCCATGCCACTAGGTTAGTCATAATTGTTATGACTATGTCAAGTCAAGTTTAATGAGACCTAAATAAATCTTTCTAGGAAAATATTAAGTCTAGGTCTTCCACCATTGTGGATGTGTGGGCCCTTCCCGGGGTTGATTGTTCTCAGCTGGTTATAGTGGCTCAGTTGCACCGAGAAGATGCAACCATGTCTATTAGGCATTGGATGCTACGGATTAGAGGATGGGTTGGGCTCAATATTTCAGATATGGTGAGGGATCCAATCAGGAACCTAGTTCGTGCAAATGGTGGGTTTGACTTAACTAAAGATTGGAGCAATATCCCAAACACGGTGAGCTTCATGAATTAGAGACCAAGTTTTGGGTGCACCATGATTAGAAAATCATTGGACAAGAGTTGTCCACTCATCGGTTGATCCATCACTAATAACTGTTAGGTGAGGTGGTGAGCCAGTCGGTGAGACCGCACCACCCACTAGAAATCACTGATCATGAAGATTTTTATATCTCTACCAAGGGAGTGTAGGGATCTAAAAAAATAGTGGGAGCCTAATTTATTTAAAAATAAAAATTCTAAATAAATTGGTTGAGTCTGATTACAAAATCTAACTAGAAACTTTTGACTCACTACAGGAAACATGTCTGCCTCAAACCCCCTGACCAAAATTCTAGACACCCATAGACTGACTGGACCCAATTTCAAGGACTGGTTGAGAAACTACAGAATTATTTTAGGTTTCGAAAAATTGACTCATGTCTTGGACTAGGACCCACCTGCTATACCAGCACGTCTGACTGCTGAACAGAGAGTGTCTCTAAAAAAGTGGACGGATGATGATAACAAAGCAAGGTACTACATGTTGGGTGCAATGTCTGATGACTTGCAGTGCCAACATGAGAATATTTTGACTACCTGCCAAATGTTGGCTCACCTACAAGAGTTGTTTAGTGAACAGAGTCACGCGGCCAAGTATCAAGTCTGTCAAAGACTTTTTAAGACCAAGATGCGTGATGGACAGTCAGTCCAAGATTATTGTTTGACAATGATCAAGGATCTTGAGGAGCTTGAGAAGCTCAGTATCATCTTAGACAAAGATTTTTAGATTGATGTGATCCTTCAGTCCTTGTTCGATGCATATGGTCAGTTCATCATGAACTTTCATATGTATAAGATGCAGTGTACCTTGATCGAGTTAATGAACATGCTGGTTACGGTTGAGCTTTCTATGAAGGGTTCAAAAGGCTTAGTTCTTACTGTGGAGCGGACTTCTTCCAAGAGAAAGTCTTTTGGAAAGAAAAAGAAATCTGTGAAAAAGTAGAAGGTGGATGGCAAGAAGAAGAAGATAGAATCGAAGAAGAAGGCTGCTGATAAAGAAAAATATTTTCACTGCCAATCAGATGGCCATTGGAAGTGAAACTGTCCTCAGTACCTGACCATCCTGAAGAACAAGAAGGATTGTCCTTCTGGAGGTATGCTCATTTTAGAATCTAATCTTACGATTTCTTCTGTATCCAGTTGGGTGCTTGACTCTAGTTCTAGTGCTCATTTGTGCACTTCTATGCAGGATCTTGAGAAGAGCAGGAGGCTGAGGGATGGGGAGATGATCCTACACATCAGAAATGGAGCAAGAGTTGCTACTGTGGCCGTGGGAACCTATCCTCTGTGATTACCGTTAGGATTAGATTTATTTCTTAGAGACTGTTATTATGTGCTTGTAGCAAGCAGAAATTTGATTTCTGTTTCATGTTTAGCACAAGAAGGCTATGTGATTAGCTTTCATAAAGACCATTGTAATATTTTTTATGAAAATAATAAAGTTGCAGATGGTTTTCTTATTAACGATCTCTATCAGCTACATATTGATGTATCTGTATTTAATATTGAGCAAAATATGAATGCCATAAGAATTAAAATGCCTAGAGATAGTCTAAATGATAAGTATCTGTGGCACCTAAGGCTAGATCATATAGCGGAAGACAGGGTTAACAAATTGAAAAAATTTGGACTATTGAGTCCATTGACTTTCGAGTCATATCCAGTTTGTGAATCATGCCTTCAAGACAAAATAACCAAGCTTCCTTTTATGGGACATGGAGAAAGGGCCACAGACCTACTTGCCCTAGTACATACAGATGTGTGCGGCCCATTTGATGTGTCGGCTAGAGGTAACTACATCTACTTCATTACCTTTACCGATGATATGTCTAGATACGGGTATGTGTTTCTAATGAAACACAAATCTGAAGCCTTTGAAAGGTTCAAAGAATTCAGACATGAGGTAGAAAAACAAACAGGAAAGCCCATTAAGGTTCTTCGATCAGATCGAGGAGGTGAATACCGTAGTCGGGAGTTTCTAGACTATCTTAAGGACAATGGCATAGTCTCTTAATGGACTCCACCTGGAATGCCTCAACTCAATGGGGTTTCAGAATGGAGAAATCGGATCCTATTAGATATGGTCCGTTCCATGATGAGTTTCACGGACCTCCCCGAATTTCTTTGGGAATATTATCTCAAGACAGCAATTTATGTATTGAATAGGGTTCCCTCTAAAATTGTTCCTACCACACCATATGAGATATGGCATGGTAAGAAGCCAAGTCTGAATCATCTCAAAATTTAGGATTGTCCAGCTCATGTCAAGAGACAGCAGGCGGACAAGTTAGAGTTCAGATCTTTTAGAGCTCGATTCATAGGATATCCTAAAGAGTCATTAGGATACTATTTCTATATTCTAAAAGACCACAATGTGATTGTGAGTCGAAATACTATTTTTCTTGAGAAACAGTTTAGTCAAGATGGTGGAATCGGAAGAATAGTTAAGCTCAAGGAGAATGTCTCCCAAGAGCAACGAGCTCAAGAACCTGAGGAACCTAATCAATCAGAACCAGTCCTAACACAACCTCTTCAACCTTGTAGATCGACTAGGGTTTTTTGTATTATAATCCAGGTGGTGTGTCCAAGGCCCAGGGGACCAAGGCTAAGGCTAAGGTCCATCATTCATGAGGGCTTCATGGAGGTTCTAGGGCTAGTTGGGCCCTAGGTTGAAAGGCTGTGGACCTTTCGGGTTCTTGAGGTCTAGGTTATGTGGGCCTCAAGGGACCAACTCTTTATGGGCCGGGTCTGGGCCTAGGATAGATGAGATTAGGTCGAGTCATGGGTGTACATAGGTTTGGGTTAACCTAATCTCCCATAGAGTTGGTCAAGGGAGTTTTGGGTTTGGGTCACTTGACCCTGTGTTTATATATACATGTACTGTATAGGTTTGATTAAGCCAAGGAATAGAGAAATCATTTCTCCCAAGTCTCTCTCTCTCTTCTCCCTCTCTCTCCAGCAATTCTCCATGCCCCAAGAGCAAGAAACCCTAGGGTTCTTGCCGCCAGGTCCATAAAAGGCAGGAAAACCAAGGGGAGGCGCTACCTCCTCCCCCTTTGTGCCGCCAACCAGATCTGCTCTCCCTCTCTTGCAGCCACCCAAGCATCAAGTTCAGGACCTGAAATCTCTTGAGAAGAGGTTGGTACAAGTTCCTCTCAGATCTGGAGTTGATCTGAGGTCGTTTGAGGTGCGGGTGAGATCTCCATCAACAGATCTACAAGAAATACTGCAGCAGGATAGATCTGCAAGGTCTGTCTCCATCTACCTTCTTCCCTATCTAGAACATCCTGATTTGAGATCTATAAATTGGAAGACCTCAGTCCAGGCCTGATCTGATTGGGTACCAGATCTTGGATTTTTTAGAGGTGATTTCAGAGGTGTTCTTCATCTGGAACGAAAGGCTGATGAAGAAGACAACAACCAGGTTGATTTCGTCAAGGGCCTTGGATCGAGTCTAGAAGTCTCCAGATTTATTCATTGCTAATTTTGTTACACCCAAGGTCTGTGGGAGGAGTCGGGACTAGCAACGAATAAATCTGGAGACTTCTGGACTCGATCCAAGGCCCTTGACGAAATCAGCCTGGTTGCTGTCTTCTTCGTCAGCCTTTCATTCCAGATGAAGAACACCTCTGAAATCACCTCTAAAAAATCCAAGATCTGGTATCCAACTAGATCAGGCCTGGATCGAGGTCTTTCAATTTATAGATCTCGAATTGGGATGTTCTAGATAGGGAAGAAGGTAGATGAAGATAGACCTTGCAGATCTGTCCTGCTGCAACCTTTCTTGTAGATCTGTTGATGGAGATCTCACCCGCACCTCAAACGACCTCAGATCAACTCCAGATCTGAAAGGAACTTGTACCAACCTCTTGTCAAGAGATTTCAAGTCCTAGACCTGATGCTTGGGTGGCTGCAAGAGAGGGAGAGCAGATCTGGTTGGCGGCACAAAGGGGGAGGAGGTACCGCCTCCCCTTTGAGACCCCAGATTTGTTCGTTGCTGGTTCCGCTGCACCCAAGGTCCGTGGGAGGAGCTGAGATTATGCTCCAACAATTGGTATCAGAGCCACATTGGTGAGGAAGTGGTTCCAAGCATGAGAAGTTGAAGATCCCAAGTGCTGAAAATTTTCAACAAGGTACCATCAAGGTATATTCTACACTTCTTGATTTTATATTGCTTGTTTGGCTTAGATCCAGTCATGGGCAGCAATATGAAGGTCAATTTTGAGAAGTTTGATGGCATAGAAAATTTTTCCATGTGAAAAATCTGGGTGGAGGATCTTCTGGTGCAAGCAGATCTGAATCAGGCTTTGGATGAGAAGCCTGAGGGAATGACATATAGACAGTGGGCATCACTAGAGAAGAAAGCATGCTCAGTGATCAGAGGATGTTTGGTGGATGCGGCGTTGTATTCGGTGCTGGAAGAAAAGACCCCGAAGGGCCTTTGGTCGAAGTTGCACACCATGTATATGGGGAAGAATATGTGCAATAAGCTGATGCTGAAGAAGAGGTTGTACAGTCTTCGGATGCAGGAGGGATCTGATGTGATTGGCCACATTCAAAGGTTCGACCAGTTGTGCATGGAGTTGATGAATATCGGGGTGAA
The DNA here is from genome assembly GCF_000442705.2 of Elaeis guineensis. Classification (NCBI taxonomy): domain Eukaryota; kingdom Viridiplantae; phylum Streptophyta; class Magnoliopsida; order Arecales; family Arecaceae; genus Elaeis; species Elaeis guineensis. The sequence continues at coordinate 2,029,579 of NC_026006.2, forward strand.
GCTGGATGAGGAGGACAAGTCCCTATTGCTTTTTTGTTCGCTACCAGGATCATATGACTCTTTGGTGACAACACTACTCTACGGCAAGGAGACTCTGGAATATGAGGACATGGTCTCAGTGCTGAGGTCTAATGAGCAGAGGAAAAAATTGACTAGAGATCGGGATCCCCAGGAGGGTTTGGCAGTAGGGGAGAGGACAGGTAGAGGCAGAGGCAGAAGCAAGTCCAGGGGGTGGTCCAAGTCCAGGAAGGGAAAGAAAGAGATGAAATGCTTCAAGTGCAATGAGTTTGGGTACTTCAAGCGAGAATATCTAATATGGAAGAGCAAGAAGGAAGAAAGAAGTGGCTCAGAATCAGTGAGCGCAGTTGCTGGGCAACAGGTGGAGGATGATCTACTTGTGGTATCAGATGGTCACAGACATTACACAGAGGAGTGGACACTAGACTCTACGTGCTCACATCACTATACACCACACAGGTCTTGGTTTGCGACATACACCAAGACAGATGAGGGATCAGTGACTCTAGGCGACAATCATCCTTGCAAGGTGGCTGGGATAGGGACAGTCAGGGTGAGGATGTTTGATGGGATTGTGAGGACATTAACAAATGTAAAGCACATCCCGGAGATGAAAAAGAATCTGGTGTCACTAGGCTACTTGGAGCGTAGTGGATACAACTTCAGCAGTAGGGCTAGAAGCGGAGTATTGAACATCTCCAATGGAGCTATGGTAGTGATGAGAGGCAGAAGGTTGGACAATAACCTCTATCGCATGGAGGGATCTGTGGTGACTGGAGAGTCTGATGCAGCAGCTGCAACACAAAACCAGCAGGGGACTTGCAGGATGTGGCACTACCGTCTAGGCCACATGGGTGACAGGGGGTTGAGGGAGTTGAGCAGGAGAGGACTCATCTCTAATCTGGAGGATGGTGCTACAGGGTAGATCTGTGACTCTTGTCAGATGAGAAACCAGAGGAGAGTTCAGTTCAACATCAGTACAGCCCGTAGTGCAGCCCCTCTGAAGTTAGTACACACGGATGTGTGGGGACCAGCCCCAGTTTCAGCTAGGAATGGGGCCAGATACTTCATGACCCTAATTGATGATTTCTCAAGAAAACTCTGGATTTACTTCATGAGAGAGAAGTCAGAGGTCTTCACCAAGTTCAAGATCTGGAGAGCTAAGGTGGAGAAGGAGCAGGGGAGGAGCGTGAAGTGTCTGAGGTCAGACAATGGTGGAGAGTACACCAGCAGAGAGTTCCAGGATTACTGTGAGGAGTATGGGATCAGGAGACACTTCTCAGTTAAGGAGACTCCACAGTAGAATGGGGTGGCCGAGAGGATGAACAGAATACTTCTGGAAAAGGCATGATGCATGAGGCTGCAAGCAGGGCTTCCAAAGGAGTTCTGGGTTGACACAGTAGACGCAGTGGGTTACTTGGTCAATTGGTCACCTCACACCAGGTTGGATGGCAGGCTTCCAAAGGAGGTGTGGTCTGAGAGGACAGTTGGGCTGGGCCATCTACGGATATTTGGATGCACGGCCTATGTGCACATTGGAGCTAGTGAGTGGAGCAAGCTAGATGCCAGATCACGCAAGGCGGTGTTTCTAGGCTATCCACGAGGAGTTAAGGGATACAAGCTGTGGGATCCCTTGAAAAAGAAGGTCATCATTAGTCGGGATGTGATTTTTGATGAGGAGTCAGTCCTACGGAGGTGAGCAGGCATGGAGGAGTAGCAGGAGCAGGAGGAGGTCCAGCAGGGCACTGCTGGACAGCTTACCTCTTTGATTTTGCCTCTTGCAAGTACTATGGGAGGACATGACATTCAGGTGGAGAACCTACCTATGGTGTCTCCACAGGTGGAGAGGACTCGGACGGATGATCGAGGTGGAGAGGTCCAGCAGGAGCGAGCTGGATCGAGGACTGATATCGGTGTTGCCCTACACAAGCCCAAGAGGACCATCAGTCAACCAGACCGATATGGGTTCGAGGAGACGCTGTCATATGCCCTGGTGACAGTAAATGGAGACCCATATACATATCAGGAGGCTATTGAGAGCCAGGACAGAGAGCGGTGGGTCCAGGTGATGTCCGAGGAGATGCAATCTCTCCACAAGAACCAGACGTAGCGATTGGTGCAGTTGCCACAGGGGAAGAGGCCCATTGGCTGCAAATGGGTCTACAGTCGCAAGGAAGGGCCTTCAGAGCAGGCAGGTATCAGATTTAAGGCAAAGTTAGTGGTCAAGGGATACTCTCAGAAAGAAGGCATCGACTTCAGCGAGGTCTTCTCTCCCATCGTCAGACATACTTCCATCAGAGTGTTGCTGAGCATTGTAGCAGCTCAGGATTTAGAGCTAGAGCAGATGGATGTCAAGACGGCGTTCCTCCATGGGCATTTGGAGGAGAGAATTTACATGGAGCAGCCACCCGATTTCAGGGATCCAGGATTAGAGGGAAATGTTTGTCTGTTGTAGAAGTCGCTGTACAGGCTGAAGCAGTCACCGAGGCAATGGTACAAATGGTTCGACTCCTATGTGCGCAGCATTGGACTTTTCAGATGCGAGTTTGATCCCTGTGTTTATGTTCAGTCTCTTGAGGATGGTTCTAGGGTGTTCCTACTCTTGTACGTGGATGACATGCTTATAGCATGCAAGAGTAGGAAGGTTGTGCAAGATCTGAAGGCATCCTTATCTCGGGAGTTTGAGATGAAGGATTTGGGCCCTGCAAGGAAGATCTTAAGCATGGAGATTTTCAGAGACCGAGCTCGGAAGGTGCTGCATCTATCTCAGGGGGGGTACATACAAAAGGTCTTAGAGAGGTTCGGGATGAAGGGAGCAAAGCCGGCAGAGCTGTCAGTTGCCGGTCACTTCAGACTCTTGAAGACCATGGCACCACAGACTGAGGTGGAGGCTCAGGAGATGGAGATGGTTCCTTATGCTTCAGGAGTTGGGAGCTTGATGTATGCGATGGTCTATTGTAGGCCAGACATCGCTCATACGCAAGAGAGCTCTGAAGTGGATATTCAGATACCTGACAGGTTCAGTTGGAGTTGGCATCTGCTACGGATAGCGAGGAGGTGCAGTGGGATACTCTGACATATCCAGGGAGGCTCAGGGGCTAATTGGCAGTTATGTAGATGCAGACTTCGGTGGAGATGTGGATACCCAGAGGTCTACGACAGGCTTCATCTTTAGCCTGTATGGAGGTCCTATTTCTTGGAGATCGAGTCTGCAGCCTATCACAGCCCTATCCACTACAGAGGTGGAGTACATCGGGCTGACAGAAGCAGCTAAGGAGGCAATTTGGCTGAAGGATTTGTTGACGGAGATGGGCCTTACTCAGGAGGCCATTAGAGTGCATTGTGATAGCCAGAGTGCACTTCTATTAGCACACAACTCAGTCTATCATGCAAGAACAAAGCACATCGACATTCGATATCATCGAATCAGAGAGCTTGTGGAGGATGGCGAGGTGGAGCTGGTAAAGGTACACACCAAGAAAAACTCAGCTGATGCACTTATGAAGGTACTTCCACGGGACAGCTTTCAGAGATGTGTTGAGCTGATTCGGCTGATGGACAGAGTGGAGATAGTTGAGGCCTTGGGACACCAAGGTGGAGATTGTTGTGATCCAGGTGGTGTGTGCAAGGCCCAGGAGACCAAGACTAAGGCCAAGGTCCATCATTCATGAGGGCTTCATGGAGGCTCTAGGGCTAGTTGGGCCCTAGGTTGAAAGGCTGTGGGCCTTTTGGGTTCTTGAGGTCCAGGTTATGTGGGCCTCAAGGGACCAACTCTTTATGGGCCAGGTCTGGGCCCAGGATAGGTGAGATTAGGTCGAGTCATGGGTGTACATGGGCTTGGGTTAACCTAATCTCCCATAGAGTTGGTCAAGTGAGTTTTGGGTTTGGGTCACTTGACCCTATGTTTATATATACATGTACTGTATAGGTTTGATTAAGCCAAGGAATACAGAAATCATTTCTCTCAAGTCTCTATCTCTCTTCTCTCTCTCTCTCCAACAATTCTCCATGCCCCAGGAGCAAGAAACCCTAGGGTTCTTGCTGCCAGGTCCATAAAAGGCAGGAAAACCAAGGGGAGGCGCTACTTCCTCCCCCTTTGTGCCGCCAACCAGATCTGCTCTCCCTCTCTTGCAGCCACCCAAGCATCAAGTCCAGGACCTGGAATCTCTTGAGAAGAGGTTGGTACAAGTTCTTCTCAAATCTGGAGTTGATCTGAGGTCGTTTGAGGCACGGGTGAGATCTCCATCAACAGATCTACAAGAAAGGCTGCAGCAGGACAGATCTGCAAGGTCTGTCTCCATCTACCTTCTTCCCTATCTAGAATACCCTGATTTAAGATTTACAAATTGAAAGACCTCAGTCTAGGCCTGATCTGGTTGGGTACTAGATCTTGGATTTTTTAGAGGTGATTTCAGAGGCGTTCTTCATCTGGAACGAAAGGCTGATGAAGAAGACAGCAACCAGGCTGATTTCGTCAAGGGCCTTGGATCGAGTCCAAAAGTCTCCAGATTTGTTCGTTGCTGGTTTCACTACACCCAAGGTCCGTGGGAGGAGCCGAGACCAGCAACAAATAAATCTGGAGACTTCTAAACTCGATCCAAGGCCCTTGATAAAATCAGACTGGTTGTTGTCTTCTTCGTCAGCCTTTCGTTCCAGATGAAGAATGCCTCTGAAATCACCTCTAAAAAATCCAAGATCTGGTACCCAATCAGATAAGGCCTGGATTGAGGTCTTTCAATTTCTAGATCTCAAATCAGGATATTCTAGATAGGGAAGAAGGTAAATGGAGACAGACCTTGCAGATCTATCCTACTGCAGCCTTTATTGTAGATCTGTAGATGGAGATCTCACCCGTACCTCAAACGACCTCAGATCAACTCCAGATCTGAGAGAAACTTATACCAACCTCTTCTCAAGAGATTTCAGGTCCTGGACTTGATGCTTGGATGGCTGCAAGAGAGGGAGAGCAGATCTGGTTGGCGGCACAAAGGGGGAAGAGGTAGTGCCTCCCCTTTGAGTCTCCAGATTTGTTCGTTGCTGGTTCCGCTGCACCCAAGGTCCGTGGGAGGAGCCGGGATCATGCTCCAATAGTTGGTATCAGAGCCACATTGGTGAGGAAGTGGTTCCAAGCGTGAGAAGTTGAAGATCCCAAGTGCTGAAAATTTTCAGCAAGGTACCATCAAGGTATATTCTACACTTCTTAATTTTATATTGCTTGTTTGGCTTGGATCCAGTCATGGGCAGCAATATGAAGGTCGATTTTGAGAAGTTTGATGGCAAGGGAAATTTTTTCACATGGAAAATCCGGATGGAGGATCTTCTGGTACAAGCAGATCTGGATCAGACTTTGGATGAGAAGTCTGAGGGAATGACAGATAGACAGTGGGCATCGTTGGAGAAGAAAGTATGCTCGGTGATCAGAGGATGTTTGGCGGATGCGGCATTGTATTCGTTGCTGTAAGAAAAGACCCCGAAGGGCCTTTGGTCGAAGTTTCACACCATGTATATGGGGAAGAATATGTGCAATAAGCTGATGCTGAAGAAGAGGTTGTACAGTCTTCGGATGCAGGAGGGATCTGATGTGATTAGCCACATTCAGAGGTTCGACCAGTTGTGCACGGTGTTGATGAATATCGGGGTGAAGCTGGATGAGGAGGACAAGTCCCTGTTGCTTTGTGTTCACTGCCAGGATCATATGACTCTTTGGTGACAACACTGCTCTACGGCAAGGAGACTCTGAAATATGAGGACATGGTCTCGGTGCTGAGGTCTAATGAGCAGAGAGAAAAGTTGACTAGAGATTGGGCTCCCCAGGAGGGTTTGGCAGTAGGGGAGAGGACAGGTAGAGGCAGAGGCAGAAGCAAGTCCAGGGGGCGGTCCAAGTCCAGGAAGGGAAAGAAAGAGGTGAAATGCTTCAAGTGCAACGAGTTCGGGAACTTCAAGCGAGAATGTCCACTATGGAAGAGCAAGAAGGGAGAAAAAAGTGGCTCAGAATCAGTGAGTGCAGTTGCTGGGCAGCAGATGGAGGATGATCTACTTGTGGTATCAGATGGTCACAGGCATTACACAGAGGAGTGGACACTAGACTCTGCGTGCTCACATCACTACACACCACACATATCTTGGTTTGCGACATACACCAAGACAGATGAGGGATCAGTGACTCTAGGCGACAATCATCCTTGCAAGGTGGCTGGGATAGGGACAGTCAGGGTAAGGATGTTTGATGGGATTGTGAGGACATTGACAAATGTAAAGCACATCCTAGAGCTGGAAAAGATCTAGTGTCACTAGGCTACTTGGAGCGCAGTGGATACAACTTCAGCAGTAGGGCTAGAAGCGGAGTACTGAACATCTCCAATGGAGCTATGGTAGTGATGAGAGGCAGGAGGTTGGATGATAACCTCTATCGCATGGAGGGATCTATGGTGACGGGAGAGTCTGATGCAGCAGCTGCAGCACAGGACCAGTAGGAAACTTATAGGATGTGGCACTACCATCTAGGCCACATGGGTGACAGGGGGCTGAGGGAGTTGAGCAGGAGAGGAATCATCTCTGATCTGGAGGATGGTGCTACAGGAGAGATCTGTGAGCCTTGCCAGATGAGAAAGCAGAGGAGAGTTCAGTTCAACATCAGTACAGCCTGCAGTGCAGCCCCTCTGGAGTTAGTACACACGAATGTGTGGGGACCAGCCCCAGTTTTAGCTAGGAATGGGGCCAGATACTTCATGACCCTGATTGATGATTTCTCAAGGAAACTCTGGATTTACTTCATGAGAAAGAAGTCAGAGGTCTTCACCAAGTTCAAGATCTGGAGAGCTGAGGTGGAGAAGGAGCAGGGGAGGAGCGTGAAGTGTCTGAGGTCAGACAATGGTGGGGAGTACACCAGCAGAGAGTTCCAGGATTACTGTGAGGAGTGTGGGATTAGGAGATACTTCTCAGTTAAGGAGACTCCACAGTAGAATGGAATGGCCGAGAGGATGAATAGAACACTTCTGGAAAAGACACGATGCATGGGCTGCAGGCAGGACTTCCGAAGGAGTTCTGGGTTGACACAGTAGACGCAGCAGGTTACTTGGTCAATCGGTCACCTCATACCAGGTTGGATGGCAGACTTCCATAGGAGGTGTGGTCTGGGAGGACAGTTGGGCTAGGACATCTACGGGTATTTGGGTGCACGATCTATGTGCACATTGGAGCTGGTGAGCGGAGCATGCTAGACGCCAGATCACGCAAGGCGGTGTTTCTAGGCTATCCGTGAGGAGTTAAGGGATACAAGCTGTGGGATCTCTTGGAAAAGAAGGCCATCATTAGTCGGGATGTGATTTTTGATAAGGAGTCAGTCCTACGGAGGCGAGCAGGCATGGAGAAGCAGCAGGAGGAGGTCCAGCAGGGCGCTGCTGGACAGCTTACGTCTTTGATTTTGCCTCTTGCAGGTACTATGGGAGGACATGACATTCAGATGGAGAACCTACCTAAGGTGTCTCCATAGGTGGAGAGGACTCAGACAGATGATCGAGGTGGAGAGGTCCAATAGGAGCGAGCTGGACCGAGGACTTATATCGGTGTTGCCCTACACAAGCCCAAGAGGACCATCAGGCAACCGGACCGATATGGCTTTGAGGAGACACTGTCATATGCCCTGGTGACAGTGAATGGAGACCCATATACATATTAGGAGGCTATTGAGAGCCAGAATAGAGAGCGGTGGGTACAAGCGATGTCCGAGGAGATGCAGTCTCTCCACAAGAACCAGACGTGGCGATTGGTGCAGTTGCCATAGGGAAAGAGGCCGCAAGGAAGGGCCTTCAGAGCAGGGAGGTATCAGATTCAAGGCGAGGTTAGTGGCCAAGGGATACTCCCAGAAGGAAGGCATCGACTTCAGCGAGGTCTTCTCTCCTGTCGTCAGACATACTTCCATCAGAGTGTTGCTGAGCATTGTAGCAGCTCAGGATTTAGAGCTGGAGCAGATGGATGTCGAGACGGCGTTCCTCCATGGGCATTTGGAGGAGAGGATTTACATGGAGCAGCAACCCAGTTTCAAGGATCCTGGATCATAGGGAAAGGTTTGTCTGTTGCAGAAGTCACTGTACAGGCCGAAGCAGTCACCGAGGCAATGGTACATGTGGTTCGACTCTTATATGCGCAGCATTGGACTTTCCAGGTGCGAGTTTGATCACTGTGTTTATGTTCAATCTCTTGAGGATAGTTCTAGAGTGTTCCTACTCTTGTATGTGGATGACATGCTTATAGCTTACAAAAGTAGGAAGGTTGTGCAGGATCTGAAGGCATCCTTATCTCGGGAGTTTGATATGAAGGATTTGGTTCCTGCAAGGAAGATCCTAGGCATGGAGATTTTCAGAGACCGAGCCCGGTGGGTGCTGCATCTATCTCAGGGGGGCTACATACAGAAGGTCTTAGAGAGGTTTGGGATGAAGGGAGCAAAGTCGGTGGACCTGCCACTTGCCGGTCACTTCAGACTCTCGAAGACCATGGCACCACAGACTAAGGTGGAGGCTCAGGAGATGGAGACGGTTCCTTATACTTCAGGAGTTGGGAGCTTGATGTATGCGATGGTCTGTTATAGGCCAGACATCGCTCATGTAGTGAGTCAGGTTAGCAGGTTCATGGTGCAACCTGGCAGGGAGCACTGGAGAGCTCTGAAGTGGATATTCAGATACCTGGCGGGTTTAGTTGGAGTTGGCATCTGCTACAGACAGCGAGGAGGTGCAGTGGGATACTCTGACATGTCCAGGGAGGCTCAGGGGCTGATTGGCGGTTATGAAGATGCAGACTTCGGTGGAGATGTGGATAACCGGAGGTCTACGACAGGCTTCATCTTTAGCCTGTATGGAGGTCCTATTTCTTGAAGATCGAGTCTGCAGCCTATCACGGCCCTATCCACTACAGAGGTGGAGTACATCGGGCTGACAGAAGTGTTGGGAAATGTATCCCAAAAAGCCAATCATCAGGCTATTATCACTTGAGCAACCAAGTATTATAATTGATTTGTTAATAAATAAAATATATTTGATATTTTTATCATAAGTTTTCATCTTCTAATGAACTCCGTTGTTATGATGAAGTCCTTAGGACTATTTAAGTTCGATAAAGAGAGGTTTTATCGATTAGTCCTTAAAACTGTTCATGACCAAATGATAAACTGTTAATAAGGATGACAGCTTCTATCGAGCATAGGTCGCTGTAGGCCATATGGGTTGGTTGTCTTCTTAACCAAGGAGTGTGGAGACACTGGTATGGCATACAGGTGAGATGTAAGGGTACATCATCATTGAACGTGACCAACTCCAGAGCATTCTGCTGTCAAGAATGTCTTTGATGGGATATAGGTATAAGTGTCCCTTAGACCTGAGATCGCCTTAGTGACTTGCAAGCAACTCACTGTGCTTTGGTACTGGACTAACTAAATTTCTAATTCAGAGATGGAAGGCTTCTGGGCATAGTCAAGTACTTGCGAAGTCAGAGTGTGATCGAGATGGGATTGACCACTCCAAGAGTTGGAGAAGAATGAGTCGCTGTATTTCAATTTAGCAAAACCTTGGCCAGGGTAATCCATCAGATGGATTTGATATTTTGAAATATAATGTGGACAATCTGATCAGAGTTGATAGTTGAACTCTGGGGTGTCCTATGATCATTTTGGTCAAGGAGATGAATTATATGAAAACTATATCCGCATGGGTTCTAAGGATGTTGTTCTACATATTCGACCTATCCGATCGTCGGGTACCATTGCTAGATGGTCACTTCAATTGGTACAAAAATTTGTTCCTGTGCTATTGGCTTAGGTTCGGACCTATGAGGTCACACACATTAGATTTCATGATTTGATCGGATGGTTGATCAACGATTAAGAATCGTTCTAGGGTTAAATGATCAATACGATTGACATTTAACCCAGTGCAAGTGTTGCAGGAGGATCGATTTGCAATTCGATTACTAATTGGCTTAATTTGATTAAGCCAATGGGCTAAGATTAAGTCTAATTAAATATGATTTAATTAGATTTAATTTGTGCTTGATTGGATCAAGTCCAATAGGTTTATTGGATAAGCCAAGTGCAAAGAAAAACTAGTCCTAGTTCAACTAGGACTTGGGTCAATCTAATTTCTAATTTGATTAGAAAATTAAATCAGATTTAAATCTAATTTAATCTGATTAAATTAGATTCTTAATTGAGTTAAGACCTATTTTAATTGAGTTGATCTAATTTTGGTTTGATTTGGTTTGGAAAACCAAATTAAAACAACTCATAAGATAGAATCCTAGTAAGACAAGGATTCCACCTTGCAGCACATAAGCCTTCCCCACGCCCTCTCTCTCATTCAATGCCAATATCCTCTTATTTTGTGTGACAAAAGCCCTCTCCCAGGTCTCTCCCATGTTCACAAAAGGTCTCCTCTCTTCTTTCTTACATGGAAGGTGGTTTGGATCAAATAAAAAAGGAATAAGTTTGGATTTCGAATTCTATGAGATAGAGTTTTAGAAATCCAAAACTCTTTCAATTTTGCACCGAATTTATCCAAATTTTTTTTATAATTTTTGTGACTTTTAGGGTACATATTGTGCACTCTTTGCTGATAATCCATGCATGAAAATATGGAGGAGGTACTCAAGAGTTGGGCGCCCCTTAACTTGCCATGTTTGGATAAGCCTTGACTATGTATTTGACCTAGACAAGGACTCTATCATATCTCTCTATATAAAATGAGTTTCTTTATGAAATATTTGAAGAAGATAGATATTTGAGAGACCTTTGGGCCATCCAAAAATTAGAGAGAAATACCTTTGGGTCGAGGAGATATAAAAGACACAAGTTAGGGTGTCTAGAGAGAGAAATGAGAAGAAGAAGAGGGTCTTCTTCTAAGGTTGTTTGTTTTCATATCTTTCCTCCCTCCATCTTGAGTTTTCTAAGAGTGTCTCAGATCTGAAACTCCTCCTTCTACTTTTCATCTTTGGAAGAGTCTAAATCAAGAAGAAGGAGGCACCTGATCAACCATCAAAGAAGGATCAGCGCAGTACTAGCATACTGTGCTGATTTTCTGAAGCAGGACTTCTGATCGAGATTCGTGGGCTCGTGTGGATGACTCCTAGAGGTCGGATGCGTGTGCGGCTTGCAACATCATCCTTAAGCCTGGATCAGTGAGGTTAGAACATCTAACTTGCAAGGTAATAGATCTGATCTATTGTTTAATACATATATTAGATGTAGTATAGAAACATGTTGATATGATCAACATGTAGTTCATGCTATATTTATATATTTTAATTTTTGATTTAATGCTATATAATAATTATGTAATAGGATCTTAGATCTAGAGATTCTCTAATTTTAGAAAATAAATTTTGATTTATTTTAGTCTTTCGCTGTATGATCTTGAAAAAATTTCAAGATCTAACCCTGAAACCCTAGATCTGGTTCCTACAATTGGTATCAGAGCCTAGGTTCTTTATTACATGATTATTTATACATGCTTAGATTATTTCTTAGATTAGATCTAATTTATAATCTAATTAATAAATCTGAAATTAAAATTTTAGATCAATCATGAACTGCAAGGTTGTCCTGCTGTAAGGTTTACCCCTTACAGTGCAAAAATTGTCCTAGTTTGTGTAGATCTATCTTTAATCATAAATTTATTAGATATGATATAGATTAAATTTATGATTTATTAGATTTAAAAGGTATTTAAATCTGAAATAAAATCTCTTTGTTAATAATTTTTGTGCAAAGAAATTGTTTAAAGTTGAAACTGTTTCAATTACATGAACCTGTTTAGATTAGATCTAAAGTAGTTTCATGTTTAATTCACTTGTATCTTGATTATGAATCAAACATCCAATATGGTTGGTAGAATCATATTGTAAAATTATTTTACAAATATGAAAATTATTTTTTGAAAAGCCGAACCCAACCCTCAGCCCAAAACTTAATTAAGAATTAAGAAGTTGTTTGATTAAGTTCTAGGATTGTGAATTGAAGAACCTAAGACACAAATCATAACACATTGGGTTAATGGGTTAGTGGGAATTAGGTCCATTAATTGGGTTAGACCTATGGTTAGATTAAAGATGGACTTAGTTAGAGAATTGACTAAATCTAATCAATTGTTCTCTTAGATTAGGTTAAGGATTCTCTAGATCAATTACAATAGTTGTAGTTGGTCAAGTCCATGTCTTTAACGAGAACCAAATGGACTTGATTCTTGACTAAGCGGTCTAGCACAAACTGTTAGGTTGATCTAATCGAAACTAATTAAACCAGTTAGTGTCTAAGGTAAACCAGACCGGTGGTTTTTAATTGGGAGCCCGCTTACCTGGCCATTTCTGATGGTGTCTAAGGCAAGCTTTGGCAGACCCTCCCACTGATCGAACTTACCTGGCCTCTTGATGAAATTATGTTTTGATTGGATCACTTGACTATTCGAGCTGACCCATGTCAGCTAGGTAAATCAGTGTGACTGATTTAGGTGCTCCTAGACCAGTCCTTTTAATGGTCTCCCTTAAGCTGACTTGGTGAAGCCAGTGGGAGGATCATGATAAGCTGGTTCATCTGACCTCATCCTTTATATTATTTAAATCCTCTAAAATTATTAGGTCCTTAAAATGATAAAGTTATGGAGATAACTGAGTCATAGCCTCCCATTAAGGTGTTTGATAATGAGTCCATTAACTGAATAATCATTGCAGACCCAAAGGCCTGGTGCTTGTTGACTAATGGAATTATCACTCATCATATGATGACTTAGAAGTATCTCTCTAATGGTGGTTAGGTGAGCCAACCAAAGTTGGGCTTAATCATTCATTGGTTAGATACACCAAGTATGATCATGTTAATGGTTGGACCTAACCGGATCCTTACAGTGGAGGCCAAAGCCTACTGATTAAGTTTCTGGGGCAAAATTAATATTACTAGAAATTATTTAGAGAAATAATTGGTTATGAACCTACCCTTAGATGTACATGGGTTGGCCAACCAAAGTTGGGCTTGTGTGCAGTCTAAGTGGATTCTAGTACCCACTAAGGAATTAGGGTAATTCCTCGAATTGAAGGTAGAGGCTACCAATTTGAATAAAATAGTGGAAAAAATCTTTTGATTAAAGTCCAAATATTTAGGTTTAATGAATCAATTACTAATTAGGTTATGGTTTTCTTTTGTACAAATATGGCCACTTCCCCATCGCTCCGATCATTGTTGGACAATGATAAGTTGGTGGAACCCAACTTCGGTAGCTGGTACCGAAAGTTGAAGATAGTCCTGGAGCATGAACGGATCCTATATGTGATAATGGATCCTGCACCTGAGGAGCCAGCTGTCAATGCACATGGAACAGTCAGAGACACTTACCAGAAGTGGCTCAGTGATCGGACCACGGTGCGCTGTATCATGCTGGCTGCTATGAGCGATGAGTTCAGTCGCAGATTCGAGATGGCTCAGCCAAAGGACATGCTTCAAGTGTTGGAGGATGCCTTTGGCACACCCGATGATGTGGAGAGGCACAAGACTAGTTGTGCCATCTTCAACACCAAAATACGGGATGGTGCCTCTGTCACTGATCATGTATTGTACATGATCGAGTTGATGGAACGATTGACCAAGCTCGGCTTTCCCTTGCATGAGCAGCTTGGGAAAGATGCAATACTGAACTCGCTGCCCAAGTCTTATCTCCCATTCTTCACTTATTATAGAATGACAAAGCTTGAAGTAAACTACCACGAATTACTGGGGTTGCTTCAGAACTTTGAGAAAGATCACCAACTCCATAAGGAGTCGGTGAACTTAGTGGGAGGATCGTCTTCTGGTTCTCGACCCTTTAAGAAAGGAAAGAAGAACAAGAAGAAGAAAGTAAAGAAGGTGCAAGTTCAGGCTGGGACATCTGTGCTGGGTCAGACCAAAAAGATCAAACCCGATAAGAGTCAAGCTGAATGCTTCTTTTGCAAGAAGCGGGGGCACTGGAAGAGGAACTGTCCCCAGTACATTGCCTCTCTGGACCCGAACAGGCAGAGAAAATAGCAAGTTATTGCTGGACAAGGTATTTATATGATAACTCCTTGCAATTTCTCTATTTGTGATATAATTGACTGGGTATTGGATACCGATAGCCTTTACCATATTTGCAATTCGTTGCAGGGGTTGCAGGTCAGTAGGAGATTTGAGCAAGGCGAGAGGTTCCTGAACGTTGGAGATGGAAGACCTGTTCCAATTCTAGCATTAGGAATCTTGAAACTTGTATTTGAATCCCATATCGTTGTTCTTAATGATTATCATTTCTGTCCCAGTTTTTTTTTTAAATGTCATTTCTATAGGCCTTCTGGCCAATAATGATTATGAAATTTTAATAAAGAAATAAATTTGTAATATCATTAAGAATGGTGTTACTATTTTTTGTGAACATTTGAACAATGGTGTGTATATGTTATCACAACCTGTTAATGTAGTCTATTCAACTAGCAAGTACCCTAGATTAGATAGTGTGTCAGATATCTACTTATGGCACTGTAGGCTAGGTCATATAAACAAGAACAAAATAAACAGGTTGACTCAAGTGGGAATCTTCGAAGTCAGTGATTGTGAATCACTTCCAACCTGTGAGTCAAGTCTTCTTGGTAAAATGATCAAGTCACCTTTTACTGAAAAAGGTGAGAGAGCTACTGAGCTCTTGGGCCTAGTACATACTGATGTATGCGGGCCCATGAGCACCAGTACTAGAGGTGGATATTTCTACTTCATAAATTTCACGGATGACCTATCCCGATATGGATATGTCTATCTGATGAAACATAAATCGGATTCATTTGAAATGTTCAAACGATTCCGAAGTGAAGTAGAAAAATAAACTGGGAAGAGTATTAAAACTCTTCGATCTGATCGAGGAGGAGAATACATTTCTAGTGAATTTCTCACATATCTAGGAGAGAATGTGATTCTCTCCCAATGGACTCCTCCAGGAACACCACAGCATAATGGTGTTTCTGAAAGGAGGAATCGGACTCTGTTAGACATGGTCCGATCCATGATGGGTTTTACTAGCTTGCCGATATCCTTCTAGGGATATGCACTCAAATCGGCCTGTTATCTGTTAAATAGGGTTCCAAGTAAGTCTGTAATTAAGACTCCATATGAGATATGGACGAGACGTAAGCCAGCACTTTCACACCTTAGGGTCTGGGGGTGCCCGGCCTATGTCAAATGATTAGTCACAGACAAACTTGGACCTAGGTCTGACAAATGCTCATTCATAGGGTACTCCAAAAAGATAAAAGGATATTTTTTCTACCATGTTGATGAACAAAAGGTGTTCGTCAGCCTTAAAGCAATGTTTTTAGAAAAGGAGTTCCTTGGTGAAGGAACCGTTGTCTCTAAGGTTGAACTTGATGAAGTTCAACAGGTAGAAGGACCGACACCAATAGCTGAACCTGAGTCGGATATGTTTAGATCAGATCCGAAGCCCAATATACCTGCACCATTAAGGTGATCTGATAGAGTACCGCATCAGCCGGACAGATACTATGGTTTCTTGGTCCGGGACGGTGATCCCAAAGAACTTGATAAGAATAATGAGGATCCGATCACCTATATGGATGCAATGCAGAGACCTGATTTCGAAAAATGGCTTGAAGCCATGAAATCCGAAATGGAGTCCATGAAGGTCAACGATGTATGGACATTGGTTGACCCACCTGAAGGGGTTAAACCCATTGGGTGTAAATGGGTCTTCAAAAGGAAGAGGGGCACAGACAAAAAGGTGGAGACCTATAAAGCCCGTCTAGTCGCCAAGGGGTATCGTCAACGTTATGGTATTGAATATGACGAGACATTTTCTCCTGTGGCAATACTCAAATCCATTCGGATAATGCTTGCAATAGCTGCCCATCTGGATTATGAGATCTGGCAGATGGATGTAAAGATAGCTTTTCTGAATGGAGAGCTGACCGAAGAGGTGTATATGATACAACCTGAGAGGTTTACATCCACAGATGAGTCCAAGGTGTGCAAGCTTCAGAGATCCATTTATGGATTGAAGCAAGCTTCTCGAAGTTGGAACATGCATTTTGATAAGGTGATCAAAATGTATGGCTTCATTAAGAATGGAGAAGAGCCCTGCATCTATAAATGGGCAAATGGTCCAGTTGTGGTATTTCTTATCTTGTACATGGATGACATTCTCTTAATCGAGAATGACATCCCCGCACTACAGGGAATAAAAGTTTGGTTGTCATCACAGTTCTCCATGAAGGACTTGGGTGAAGCATCCTACATCTTAAGGATGAAGATCTATAGGGATAGATCTAAAAGGATGCTTGGGTTATCCCAGTCCATGTACATAGATACTGTGCTGAAGAGGTTCAGCATGGAGAATTTCAAGAAGGGCTATCTACCGATAGGCCAAGAAATTTTTCTCTCTAAGAAAGATTATCCGACAACTCCTGAAGAGAGAGAGTGTATGAGTAGAGTCCCATATGCTTCAGTCGTGGGATCTATCATGTACGCCATGACATGTCAAGACCAGATGTGGCATACTCACTAGGAGTAGTGAGTAGATACCAATCTGATTCTGGAGAAAATCACTGAAAAGTGGTTAAAGCCATCCTTAAGTATTTGAGAAATACTAAGGACCAATGGTTGGTTTATGACGAGTCAGATCTGAAACTTGTGGGGTTCACAGACTCTAGCTTCCAATCTGACCATGATGACAGCAGGAGCGTGTCGGATTATATCTTTACTTTGAATGGTGGAGCCATCTGCTGGAAGAGTTTCAAGCAGCATACTATGGCAGACTCTGTTTGTGAAGTGGAGTACATCGCAGCATCGGATGCCACGAAGGAAGCTGTGTGGCTGAGGAAATTCATCAACGAGCTCGGAGTAGCACCCTCCCTCAATGGTCCGGTCCTGCTCTACTGCGACAGCACTGGTGCCATAGCTTAGGCGAAGGAACCCAAAGCACATCAGCGGATGAAGCACATCTTGCATCGCTTCCATCTGGTCCGAGAGATCGTAGATCGAGGTGACGTTGACCTTCAGAAGATCGACGGAAAGGAGAACCTGGCCGACCCCTTCACTAAAGCCCTAGCGATAAAGGAGTTCAACAACCACAAGTCGAAGATGGGTATTAGATACTGTGCCGAGTGGCTTTAGGACAAGTGGGAGTTGTTGGAAAATGTGTCCCAAAAAGCCAATCATCAAGCTGTTGACGATTGAGCAACCAAGTATTGTAATTGATTTGTTAATAAATAAAATATATTTGGCATTTTCATCATAAGTTTTCATCTTCTAATGAACTCTGTTGTTATGATGAAGTCCTTAGGACTATTTAAGTTCGATAAAGAGAGAATTTATCGATTAGTCCTTAAAACTGTTCACGACCAAATGATAAGCTGTTAATAAGGACGACAGCTTCTATCGAGCATAGGTCGCTGTAGGCCATATGAGTTGGTTGTCTTCTTAACCAAGGAGTGTGGAGACACTGGTATGGCATACAGGTGAGATGTAAGGGTACATCATCATTGAACGTGACCAACTCCAGAGCATTCTATTGTCAAGAATGTCTTTGATGGGATATAGATATAAGTGTCCCTTAGACCTAAGATTGCATCAGTGACTTGCAAGCAACTCACTGTGCTTTGGTACTGGACTAACTAAATTTCTAATTCAGGGATGAAAGGCTTCTGGGCACAGTCAAGTACTTGCGAAGTCAGAGTGTGATCGAGATGGGATTGACCACTCCAAGAGTTGGAGAAGAATGAGTCACTGTATTTCAATTTAGCAAAACCTTGGCCAGGATAATCCATCAGAAGGATTTGATATTTTGAAATACAATGTGGACAATCTGATCAGAGTTGACAGTTGAACTCTGGGGTGTCCTATGATCATTTTGGTCAAGGGGATGAATTATATGAAAACTATATCCGCATGGGTTCTAAGGATGTTGTTCTACACATTCGACCTATCCGATCATCGGGTACCATTGCTAGATGGTCACTTCGATTGGTATAAAAATTTGTTCCTATACTACCAGCTTAGGTTCGGATCTATGAGGTCATACACATTAGAGTTCATGATCCGATCGGATGGTTGATCAATGATTAAGAATCGTTCTAGGGTTAAATGATCAATACGATTGACATTTAACCCAGTGCAAGTGTTGCAGGAGGATCGATTAGCAATTTGATTACTAATTGACTTAATTTGATTAAGCCAATGGGCTGAGATTAAATTTAATTAAATATAATTTAATTAGATTTAGTTTGGGCTTGATTGGATCAAGTCCAATTGGTTTATTGGATAAGCCAAGTGCAAGAAAAAACTAGTTCTAGTTCAACTAGGACTTGGATCAATCTAATTTCTAATTTGATTAGAAAATTAAATCAGATTTAAATCTAATTTAATCTGATTAAATTAGGTTCTTAATTGAGTTAAGACCTATTTTAATTGGGTTGATCCAATTTTGATTTGATTTGGTTTGGAAAACCAAATTAAAACAAGTCATAAGATAGAATCCTTGTAGGACTAGGATTCCACCTTGCACCACATAAGCCTTCCCCACACCCTCTCTCTCATTCAACGCTAATCTCCTCTTATTTTGTGTGATAAAAGCCCTCTCTCAGGTCTCTCCCACGTTCACAAAAGGTCTCCTCTCTTCTTTGTTACATGGAAGGTGGTTTGGATCAAATCAAAAAGGAATAAGTTTGGATTTCGAATTCTATGAGATAGAGTTTTAGAAATCTAAAACTCTTTCAATTTTGCACCGAATTTATCTAAATTTTTTTTGTAATTTTCATGGCTTTTAGGGTACATATTGTGCACCCTTTTCTAATGATCCATGCATGAAAATATGGAGGAGGTGCTCAAGAGTTGGGCGCCCCTTAACTTGCCATGTTTGGATAAGCCTTGACTAGGTATTTGACCTAGATAAGGACTCTATCATATCTCTTTATATAAAATGAGTTTCTTCATGAAATTTTTGGAGAAGATTGAGATTTTAGAGACCTTTGGGGCATCCAAAAATTATAGAGAAAGACCTTTGGGTCATGGAGATATAAAAGATACAAGTTAGGGTGTCTAGAGAGAGAAACGAGAAGAAGAAGAGGGTCTTCTTCTAGGGTTATTTGTTTTCATATCTTTCCTCCCTTCATCTTGAGTTTCCTGAGAGTGTCTCAGATCTGAAACTCCTCCTTCTACTTTCCATCTTTGGAAGAGTCTAAATCAAGAAGAGGGAGGCACTTGATCAACCATCAAAGAAGGATCAGTGCAGTACTAGCATACTGTGCTGATTTCCTGAAGTAGGACTTCTGATCGAGATTCGTGGGCTCGTGTGGACGACTCCTAGAGTCGGACATGTGTGCGGCTTTCAACATCATCCTTAAGCCTGGATCAGTGAGGTTAGAACATCTAACTTGCAAGGTAATAGATCTGATCTATTGTTTAATACATACATTAGATGTAGTATAGAAACATGTTGATATGATCAACATGTAGTTCATGCTATATTTATATATTTTAATTTTTGATTTAATGCTATGTAATAATCATGTAATAGGATCTTAGATCTAGGGATTCTCTGATTTTAAAAAATAAATTTTGATTTATTTTAGTCTTCCGCTGTATGATCTTGAAAAAGTTTCAAGATCTAACCCTGAAATCCTAGATCTGGTTCCTACAAGAGCAGCTAAGGAGGTAATTTGGCTGAAGGACTTGTTGACGGAGATGGGCCTTACTCAGGAGGCCATTAGAGTGCACTGTGACAGTCAGAGTGCACTTCTATTAGCACATAACTCAGTCTATCATGCAAGGACAAAGCACATCGACATTCGGTATCATCAGATCAGGGAGCTTGTGGAGGATGGCGAGGTAGAGCTGGTAACGGTACACACCAAGGAGAACCCAGCTGATGCACTTACGAAGGTACTTCCACGGGACAGCTTTCAGAGATGTGTTAAGCTGATTTGGCTGATGGACAAAGTGGAGCTAGTTGAGGCCTTGGGACACCAAGGTGGAGATTCTTGTGATCCAGGTAGTGTGCCCAAGGCCCAGGGGACCAAGGCTAAGGCCAAGGTCCATCATTCATGAGGGCTTCATGGAGGCTCTAGGACTAGTTGGACCCTAGGTTGAAAGGCTGTGGGCCTTTCAGGTTCTTGAGGTCTAGGTTATGTGGGCCTCAGGGGACCAACTCTTTATGGGCCAGGTCTGCACCCAGGATAGGTGAGATTAGGTCGAGTCATGGGTGTACATGGGCTTGGGTTAACCTAATCTCCCATAGAGTTGGTCAAGAGAGTTTTGGGTTTGGGTCACTTGACCCTGTGTTTATATATACATGTACTGTATAGGTTTGATTAAGCCAAGGAATACAGAAATCATTTCTCCCAAGTCTCTCTCTCTTCTCCCTCTCTCTCTCTCCAGCAATTCTCCATGCCCCAAGAGCAAGAAACCCTAGGGTTCTTGCCGCCAGGTCCATAAAAGGCAGGAAAACCAAGGGGAGGCGCTACCTCCTCCCCCTTTGTGCTGCCAACCAGATCTGGTCTCCCTCTCTTGCAGCCACCCAAGCATCAGGTTCAAGATTTGGAATCTCTTGAGAAGAGGTTGGTACATGTTCCTCTCAGATCTGGAGTTGATCTGAGGTCGTTTGAGGCACGGGTGAGATCTCCATCAATAAATCTACAAGAAAGGCTGCAGCAGGATAGATCTGCAAGGTCTGTCTCCATCTACCTTCTTTCCTATCTAGAATATCTCAATTTGAGATCTACAAATTAGAAGACCTTGGTCCATGCCTGATCTAGTTAGGTACCAAATCTTGGATTTTTTAGAGGTGATTTTAGAGGCGTTCTTCATCTGGAACGAAAGGTTGACGAAGAAGATAACAACCAGACTGATTTCATCAAGGGCCTTGGATCGAGTCCAGAAGTCTCCAGATTTGTTTGTTGCTGGTTCCGCTACACCCAAGGTCCGTGGGAGGAGCCGGGATCGGGCTCCAACATTTCATCCTCCTGAAAGGTACTTAGGTACCATACAAAAGGAAGTAGAGGAAATATTCCTCATGAGAAATGGGGCTCATGATGATGATCTCAAAACCTATGACAAGGCGATATCAGATATCGACTTCGAGAAATGGTTACAGGCAAAGAGATCAGAAAGTGACTCAATGCACTCAAACCAAGTCTGGACCTTGGTAAATCCACTTGAAGGTATTGTACCTATTGAATGTAAATAGATCTTCATGAGAAAGATAGGTGCAGATGGAAATGTGGAGACATTCAAGGCTAGGCTCGTAGCGAAAGGTTATAGTCAGCACGAAGGCATTGACTATCAGGATACCTTTTCGCCCGTAGCCATGCTAAAATCCATCCGCATTTTGCTTGCTGTTGCAGCCTATTTTGATTATAAAATATGGCAGATAGATGTGAAAACGGCATTCTTAAATGGACATCTTGAGGAAGATATCTATATGGAACAGCCGCTTGGTTTTACATCCAGTGATGATGATCACAGGATCTGCAAGCTGCAAAGATCCATTTATGGACTTAAGCAAGCATCTCAGAGTTGGAATACTCGTTTCAATGATGTTATCAAAATATTTGGTTTCATCAAGAACGAGGAGGAACCATGTGTGTTCAAAAAGATCAGTGGAAGCGCAGTTGTCTTCCTCGTATTGTACGTAGATGACATCCTCTTAATTGGGAATGACATTTTCATGTTGACCTCAATCAAAGTATGGTTGTCTAAGGAGTTCTCTATGAAAGATCTAGGAGAGGCATCCTTTATACTGGGTATTAAGGTCTATAGAGATAGACCAAATAGGATGCTCGAACTTTCACAGAAGATGTACATAGAGGAGGTGCTAAAAAGGTTTAGCATGGAAAACTTCAAAAGAGATTTATTATCTTTTAGACATGGCATTCATCTCTCCAAGAAGATGTGCCCTAGCACACCTGAGGAGATTGAACGCATGAGCAAGATTCCTTATGCTTTGACAATAGGGAGCCTCATATATGCCATGCTATGTACACGACCTGATATAGCCCATGCTGTGAGTGTCACAAGCAGATATCAGTCGAATCCAGATGAAGAGCACTGAACTTCTGTGAAATGTATCCTTAAGTACTTGAGAAGGACTAAGGATATGTTTCTAGTCTTTGGAAATGGAGAACTCCAGATTCAGAGATATACAGACTCAGACTTTATGTCTGATATAGATGATTGAAAGTCGACATCTGGGAGTCTATTCATTTGCAATGGTGGTGCAGTTAGCTGGAAGAGTTCCAAGCAGATGGTGATTGCTGATTCCACCATGGAGGTAGAGTATATTGCTGCATCAAAAGCTGCGAAGGAGGCATTCTGATACGAGAAGTTTGCCACAGAGCTTGGAGTGATGTCATCGAATGTCATACCTCTTTATTGCGATAATAATGGTGCCATAGCCCTAGCTAAGGAGTCAAGATCTTACCAGAAGTCCAAGCACATCGAGCGGCGATTCTATTTGATCTGTGATTACCTCGAAAAGGGTTATGTTGAGGTCAAGAGAGTCAACTCCACAGATAATATGGCAAATCCACTGACTAAGCCATTGGGCCAACAGAAGATCGAAGTCCATCTTGAGAAGATGGGACATAGATATGTAGCCAATTGGCATTAGGTCAAGTGGGAGTTTGTTAGATGTGTGTCCTAGATGCCAGATCGGCTGACACATTCCTGTACAGATCTAAGGGCAAATTTATAATTTTGACTATAAATGAATAAAAGGGTTATTCTTCTATCACATTGTATACATTGTGTCTATGATACATCTTTTGAGTTAGTAGAAATGTAAATTCATATTTTCAAGAGTTGAAAATTTAAGGCATGAATTTACATAACTAACTCATAAACAGCTCCTGACCATAAAATCATCACGAGGATGGTGATCTACCCGAAACGTTGGTGTACAATCGCTTCCTTAAGGTAGATGTGTCTTGAGTCTATGGTGTGGAGATACCGAAGTGAGAGTACAGGTATTCATTGAGAACGAGAGTACTGAGCGTGACCACTTCGAGCAGTCATAAGGAAGTCTACCTTCTCGTCGTGACTAGCTCGATGCTATAGTTGTGTGTCTAGTTCTTTGACTTGAGGTGCATCGACAGTTCACCTTGAGTGTGTTATAGTTTGACTACACCATAACTTGATCTCTTAGCCATTCGGAACCCTGAGGTGCATGTTGGCTGTAGTATATTCATTGTAGGAACTAGGTCGCACCAAGATGGGATCCATCAACCTCGGTAAACGAGAGGAGTAGTCTTATGATAATTGAAAGATCGAGTTCTTAAGCCCATGTCCATGGCAGAGTAAAATAATGGAAAAGAATTTTCCATTAAGGTTTCACATCGGACTCGGATTGATCGATTAACTCATATGACTGATGTTGGGTTTGACGAGTTCACCTTAACCCTAATTCAATCGGGACTCATGATAGAGGAACTCAATCACACAGGTAACTGCACCGAGAGGTTCATCTTCAGTTCTGATGGGTTACCACCACATACCGCTAGGTGTCACTGGTAAATTTTGGAAGCAATTAGAATGATATTGATGATCGATCATTCTAATTCTCTGAATCAGAAAAGTTCTGGTCCATCGAAAGAAGTTTTGATGATGTCGATGATGAGATCATGATATGTCTCATTACCATACGGAATTGAACCTAACTGGGTCACACAAACAAGGGTTAGGGTCTGGATGTCATTAATTGGGCTAACTCAATTGATTTGGATTAGATCCAATTAGGTTCAAGGAAATCGTGCTAGCACACGATTGAGCTTAACTTTCTCCTCGTGTAATCTTTTCTGTCTCTACTAAGCCAAATATGATTTGACTTATCTAAACAACTTTAGGAAGCTTTCTCTCAATCTAAATGAAGCTTGTCCAGCTCAAAAAAGGCTTGTCTTAATTCATGAGATGAATTTAAGATAACACCTGTTAATTCCTAGCACCTGCCAATTTCATTTTAGGACATCTGTCAAAAGTTGACATATGGGTCTTAAACTGAAGAGGGCTCATTGAAGAATTTTTGTGGAGTGTCGACATGCCAAAATCCAATTGATTTGGGTGTCATAATCAGATTATGGCATTAGCCCAATTGGATTAAAGTGGGTACCCCAAATGGATAAGAACCAAAGAGTCCTGATAAATATGGACTCTTTGGCGCCACCTTGATTGAGCTTATCCAATGTTGGTGCCAACTTTGGAGAGAGGGTTAGATTTTTATCTGATGTGATTAGATGACATCACTCTACCAATCAAAATTTTTTCAAAATTTATTGGAATTTTTTGATTGGTTGAATGATGTGGCACTGTGCAGCATACAGGGTCTATATAAACCCTGCTGTGCCTAAGGTTTTGTGGAAAAAATTATTTTATGCACAAAACCCAATAGCTGCCACCCTCTTCCCTCTTCTCCATGTCCTCCTTCCTCCCCTCTTCATGTCCAAAGAGTTGGACATCCATCTGGCAAAGATCCAAGGCGTGGTGATGCCTGGAACAGAAGGCTGCAGGACATCTTCGACAGGCTGCTGCTCCAACTTCAGAAGGAATTCTGAAGTACTTTCAAATCAGATAAAGATCTAATTTTTTGAATGTAGATTCATGAGGAGAAGATGTTTCAGATCCTACCTGAGTGGATACTGGTAGAGGCCAGACGCTTGTGTGGCTACATTAGAACCTCGGACTGTGCAGAGATCATCTACAGGGTAATCAGATTACCCTTGAGGTACTTCTTCTTTCATCATAGATTTAGATTTTAAATATCAGATAATAAAATTAGATCTAGAGAATTAGAGTTAAAATATGTAGGATAAATTTTTTAAAAAAATTATTCCACCCCAGATTTGATGAAATCTGAAAGATCCTACGAGGAAAAGTGGTTTCCCCCTTTCAAGTTCCTCTTTCAGTGCCCCCACTTCTTGCAAAAGAAGTATTCAGTTTGACTCTTATCGGGCTTGATCTTTCTGGTCTGGCCCTACACTGATGTCCCAGCCTGAGCTCGCACCTTCTTCACTTTCTTCTTCTTGTTCTTCTTCTCTTTCTCAAAGGGTCAAGGACCAGAAGACGAACCTCCCACTAAGTTCACCGACTCCTTGTGGAGTTGGTGATCCTTCTCAAAATTTTGAAGCAACCCCAGTAACCCGTGGTAGTTTACTTCAGGCTTTGTCATTCTATAATGAGTGAGAAATGGGAGATAAGACTTGGACAGTGAGTTCAGTATTGCATCTTTCCCAAGCTGCTCATGCAAGAGAAAGCCGAGCTTGCTCAAACGCTCCATCAGCTCGATCATGTACAATACATGATCAGTGACAAAGGTACCATCCTGCATTTTGGCGTTGAAGATGGCACAACTAGTTTTATGTCTCTCCACATCATCGGGTGTGCCAAAGGCATCCTCCAACACTTGAAGCATATCCTTTGACTGAGCCATCTCAAATCTGCGACTGAACTCGTTGCTCATGGCAGCCAACATGATGCAGTGCACCGTGGTCCAGTTATTGAGCCACTTCTGGTAAGTATCTCTGACTGTTCCATGTGCATTGGCAGCTAGCTCCTCAAGTGTAGGATCCATTATCATATATAGGATCCTCGTTCATGCTCTAGGACTATCTTCAACTTTCGGTACCAGCTATCGAAGTTGGATCCCACCAAATTTTCATTGTCCAACAATGATCAGAGTGATAGGAAAGTGGCCATATCTATATAAAAAAAAATCATAACCTAATTAGTAATTGATTCATTAAACCTAAAGATTTGAACTTTAATCAAAAGATTTCTCTCACTATTTTATTCGAATTGGTAGCCTCTACCTCCAATTCGAGGAATTACCCTCATTCCTTAGTGGATACTAGAATCCACTTAGACTACACACAAGCCCAACTTTGGTTGGCCAACCCATGTACATCTAAGGATAGGTTCATAACCAATTATTTCTCTAAATAATTTTTAGTAATTTTTATTTTACCCCAATTCCTAATCAGTAGGCTTTAGCCTCCACTGAAAAGGTCCGATTAGGTCCAACCATTAACATGCCATACTTAGCCCATCTAGCCAATGAATGATTAGGCCCAACTTTGGTTGGCTAACCTAACCACCATTTAGAAAGATGCAGTCAAAAAATCATATTATGAATGGCAATTCCATCAGTCGATAAGCACCAGGCCTTTGGGCCTCCAATGATTATCCAACTGATGGACCCATTATCATCCACTTAATGAAAGGCTATGATCTAGTTATCACCATAACTATTTCATTTTAAGGACCTAATAATTTTAGAGGATTTAATTAATTTAGATGAGGAGGTCAGATGAACCAGCTTATCATGATCCTCCCACTAGCTTCACCAAGTCAGCTTAAGGGAGACCATTAAAAGGGCTGGTCTAGGAGCACCTAAATCAGTCACACTGATTTACCTAGCTGACATGGGTCAGCTCGAATAGTCAAGTGATCCAATCAAAATATAATTTTACCAAGAGGTCAGGTAAGTTTGATCGGTGGGAGGGTCTGCCAAAGCTTGCCTTAGACACCATCAGAAATAGCCAAGTAAGTGGGCTACCAATTAAAAACCACCGGTTTGGTTTATCTTAGACACCAACTGATTTAATTAGTTTCGATTAGATCAATCTAACAATTTATGCTAGACCACTTAGCCAAGAATCAAGTTCATTTGGTTCTCGTTAAAGACATGGACTTGATCAACTACAACTATTGTAATTGATCTAAAGAATCCTTGACCTAATCTGAGACAATAATTGATTAGATTTAGTCAATTCTCTAATTAAGTCCATCTTTAATCTAACCTTAAGGCTAACCCAATTAATGGATCTAATTTCCACTAACCCATTAACCCAATGTGTTATGGTTTGTGTCTTAGGTTCTTCAATTCATAATCCTAGAACCTAATCAAACAACTTCTTAATTCTCAATTAAGTTTTGGGCTGAGGGTTGGGGTTGGACTTTTCGAAAATAATTTTTATGTTTGTAAAATATTTTTACAATATGGTTCTATCAACCAAATTACATGTTTGATTTATAATCAAAATGTTAGTGAAAAAAGCAAGAAACTACTTTAGATCTAATCTAAACAGGTTCATATAATTGAAACAATTTCAACTTTAAACTGCGCAAATTTCTCAGACAAATATATGATGGTTCTTTACGCAAAAATTATTAACAAAGAGATTTTATTTTAGATTTAAATATTTTTTAAATTTAATAAATCATAAATTTAATCTAGATTATATCTAACAAATTTATGATTAAAGATATATCTAAACGAACTAGGACAACCTTTGCACTGTAAGGGGTAAAACTTATAGCAAGATAACCTACAGTTCGTGATTGATCTAAAAATTTTAATTTCAAATTTAACAATCAGATTATAAATTAGATCTAATCTAAGAAATAATCTAAGTATATATAAATAATCATGTAATAAACAACCTAGGCTCTGATACCAATTGAAGAAACCAAATCTAGGGTTTCAGGGTTAGATCTTGAAACTTTTTCAAGATCAGGCAGTGAAAGACTTAAATAAATCAAAATTTATCTTATAAAACTAGAGAATTTTTAGATCTAATATCCTACTACAAGATTATTACATAGAATTAAATTAAAAATTAAAATATAAAGAGCAAGAACTACATGTTGATCATATCAATATGTTTATATACTACATCTAATGTATGTAAAATATAATAGATCAAATCTATTATCTATTGAAAAATATATCTTAAAAGCCAATCGTCAAGCTATTGACGGTTGAGCAACCAAGTATTGTAATTGATTTGTTAATAAATAAAATATATTTTTGATATTTTCATCATAAGTTTTCATCTTCTAACGAACTCCATTGTTATGATGAAGTCCTTAGGACTATTTAAGTTTGATAAAGAGAAGATTTATTGATTAGTCCTTAAAATTATTCATGACCAAATGATAGGTTGTTAATAAGAACGACAGCTTCTATCGAGCATTGGTCGCTTAGGCCATATGGGTTGGTTGTCCTCTTAACCAAAGAGTGTGGAGACACTGGTATGGCATATAGATGAGATGTAAGGATACATCATCATTGAATGTGACCAACTCCAGAGCATTCTGCTATCGAGAATGTCTCTGATGGGATATAGATATAAGTATCCCTTAGACCTAAGATCGCCTCAGTGACTTGCAAGCAACTCACTGTGCTTTGGTACTAGACTAACTGAATTTTTAATTTAGTGATGGAAGGCTTTTGGGCACAGTCAAGTACTTGCAAAGTCAGAGTGTGATCGAGATGGGATTGACCACTTTAAGAGTTGGAGAAGAATGAGTCGCTGTATTTCAATTTAGCAAAATCTTGGCCAGGGTAATCCATCAGATGGATTTGATATTTTGAAATACAATGTGGACAACCTGATTAGAGTTGAAAGTTGAACTCTGAGGTGTCCTATGATCATTTTGGTCAAGGAGATGAATTATATGAAAACTATATCCGCATGGGTTCTAAGAATGTTGTTCTACACATTCGACCTATCTGACCATCAGGTACCATTGCTAGATGGTCACTTCGATTGGTATAGAAACTTATTTTTGTGATATCGACTTAGGTTCAGACCTATGAGGTCACACACATTAGAGTTCACAATCCGATCGGATGGTTGATCAACGATTAAGAATCGTTCTAGGGTTAAACGATCAATACGATTGACATTTAACCTAGTGCAAGTATTGCAGGAGGATCGATTAGCAATTCGATTGCTAATTATCTTAATTTGATTAAGCCAATGGATTGAGATTAAGTATAATTGAATATTATTTAATTAAATTTAGTTTGGGCTTGATTGGATCAAGTCCAATTGGTTTATTGGATAAGCCAAGTGCAAGAAAAAACTAGTCCTAGTTCAATTAGGACTTGGGTCAACCTAATTTCTAATTTGATTAAAAAATTAAAATAGATTTAAATCTAATTTAATCTGATTAAATTAGATTCTTAATTAGATTAAGATCTATTTTAATTAAATTGATCTAATTTTAGTTTGATTTGGTTTGAGAAATCAAATTAAAATAAGTCATAAGATAGAATCCTAGTAAGACTAGGATTCTACCTTGCGACACATTAGCCCCCCACGCCCTCTCGCTTATTCCATGCCAATTCCCTCTTATTTTGTGCGACAAAAATTCTCTCCCAGGTCTTCACCATGCCCAAAAAATTTTCTCTCTTCTTTCTTACATGGAAGATGGTTGTGGATCAAATCAAAGTAGGAATAAGTTTGGATTTCAAATTCTATGAGATAGAGTTTTAGAAATCCAAAACTCTTTTCTTTTTGCACTGATTTTATCCAAATTTTTCCTGAGATTTTTATGGCTTTTATGGCACTTGATAGGTTCCCTATGCTGTTGGTACACACACAAAAAGAAGGAGGAGGTGCCCAAGAGTTGGGCGCCCCTTATCTTGCCATGTTTGAATAAATCTTGATTAAGTATTTGACCTTGATAGGGACTCTATCATATCTCTCTATATAAAATAAATTTCTTTATGAGATTTTTTTAAAAAATAGATCAAAGAGAGAACTTTAGGAAATCCAAAAATCAAAAAGAAAAAAAATTAGGGCATGCAGATATAATAGACACAAGACAGGGTGTCTAGAGAGAGCAAAGAAAAGAAGAAGAGGGTCTTCTTCTAGGGTTGTCGTGTTCATCTCTTCCCTTCCTCCATCTTGATTTTTCTGAGAGCATCTCAGATCTAAAACTCCTCCTCCTACTTTTCATCTTTGAAAGAGTTCAAATCAAGAAGAAGGAGGCACCTGATCAACCATCGAAGAAGGATCAG
Source organism: Elaeis guineensis (assembly GCF_000442705.2). Taxonomy (NCBI): domain Eukaryota; kingdom Viridiplantae; phylum Streptophyta; class Magnoliopsida; order Arecales; family Arecaceae; genus Elaeis; species Elaeis guineensis. Next base: position 2,059,437 of record NC_026006.2, read on the forward strand.
CGCAGTACTAGCATACTGTGCTGATTTTCTGGAGCAGGACTTCTGATCGAGATTCGTGGGCTCGTGTGGATGACTCCTAGAGATCAGACATGTGTGTGGCTCACAACATCATCCTCAAGCCTGAATCAGTAAGGTTAGAATGTCTAACTTGCAAGATAATAGATCTGATCTATTATTTATTACATACATTAGATGCAGCATAGAAACATGTTGATATGATCAATATGTAGTTTATTCTTTATATATTTTAATTTTTGATTTAATGTTATGTAATAATCATGTAATAAAATTTTAGATCTAAAAATTTTCTGATTTTATAAAATAAATTTTAATTTATTTTAGTCTTTCACTGTATGATCTTAAAAAAGTTTCAAGATCTAACCCTGAAACCCTAGATCCAGTTCCTACAATTAGAGCCAGATTGTTTATTACATGATTATTTATACATGCTTAGATTATTTTTTAAATTAGATCTAATTTATAATCTAATTATTAAATCTAAAATTAAAATTTTTAGATCAATCACGAACTATAAGGCTGTCCTACTGTAAGATTTACCCCTTACAGTACAAAGGTTGTCCTAGTTTGTGTAGATCTATCTTTAATCATAAATTTGTTAGATGTAATCTAGATTAAATTTATGATTTATTATATTTAAAAGATATTTAAATATAAAATAAAATCTCTTTGTTAATATAATCTTTGCAAAGAACCATCATATTTTTGTCTGAAAAATTTATGCAGTTTAAAGTTAAAATTATTTCAATTACATGAACTTGTTTAGATTAGATCTAAAGTAGTTTCATGTTTATTTTATTTGCATCTTGATTATGAATCAAACATGCAACTTGGTTGGTGGAACCATGTTGTAAAATTATTTTACAAACATGAAAATTATTTTCAAAAAGCCGAACCCCAACCCTGAGTCCAAAACTTAATTGAAAATTAAGAAGTTGTTTTGATCAGGTTCTAGGATTGTGAATTGAAGAACCTAAGATGCAAACCATAATACATTAGGTTAATGGGTTAGTGGAAATTAGGTCCGTTAATTGGGTTAGACCTAAGGTTAGATTAAAGATGGATTTAATTAGAGAATTGACTAAATCTAATCAATTGTTATCTTAGATTAGGTCAAGGATTCTCTAGATCAATTACAATGTTGTAGTTGGTCAAGTCCATGTCTTTAACGAGAACCAAATAGACTTGATTCTTGGCTAAGCGGCCTAGCACGAACTGTTAAGTTGATTCAATCAAAACTAATTAAATCAGTTGGTGTCTGAGGTAAACCAAATCGGTGGTTTTTAATTAGGAGCCCGCTTACTTGGCCATTTCTGATGGTGTCTAAGGCAAGCTTTGGCAGACCCTCCCACCGATCGAACTTACCTGGCCTCTTGGTGAAATTATATTTTGATTGGATTACTTGACTATTCGAGCTGATCCATGTCAGCTAGGTAAATCAGTGTGACTGATTTAGGTGCTACTAGACCAGCCCTTTTAATGGTCTCCCTTAAGCTGACTTGCTGAAGCCAGTGAGAAGATCATGATAAGCTGGTTCATCTGACCTCATCCGCTAAATCAATTAAATCTTCCAAAATTATTAGATCCTTAAAATGAAATAGTTATGGTGATAGCTAAATCATAGCCTCCCATTAAGTGGATGATAATGAGTCCATCAGTTGGATAATCATTGGAGGCCCAAAGGCCTGGTGCTTATCGGTTGATGAAATTATCATTCATAATATGATTTCTTGACTGCATCTTTCTAAATGGTGGTTAGGTTAGCCAACCAAAGTTGGACCTAATCATTCATTGGCTAGATGGGCCAAGTATGATCATGTTAATGGTTGGACCTAACCAGACCTTTTCAGTGGAGACCAAAGCCTACTGATTAGAGACTGGGGCAAAATTAAAATTACTAAAAATTATTTAGAGAAACAATTGATTATGAACCTACCCTTAGATGTACATGGGTTAGCCAACCAAAGTTGGGCTTGTGTGTAGTCTAAGTGGATTCTAGTACCCACTAAGGAATTAGGGTAATTCCTCAAATTAGAGGTAGAGGCTACCAATTCGAATAAAATAGTAGGAGAAACATTTTGATTAAAGTTCAAATCTTTAGGGTTAATGAATCAATTACTAATTAGGTTATGATTTTTCTTTGTGCAGATATGGCCACTTTCCTATCACTCCGATCATTGTTGGACAATGATAAGTTGGTGGGACCTAACTTCGATAGCTGGTACCGAAAGTTGAAGATAGTTCTGGAGCATGAACGGATCCTATATGTGATAACGGATCCTACACCTGAGGAGCCAGCTGTCAATGCACGTGGAACAGTAAGAGATACTTACCAGAAGTGGCTCAGTGATCGGATCACGATGCGCTGCATCATGCTGGCTGTCATGAGCGACGAGTTCAATCGCAAATTTGAGATGACTCAGCCAAAGGACATGCTTCAAGTGTTGGAGGATGCCTTTGGCACATCCGATGACATGGAGAGGCACAAGATTAGTTGTGTCATCTTCAACACCAAAATGCGGGATGGTGCCTCTGTCACTGATCATGTATTGTACATGATCGAGCTGATAGAGCGTTTGAGTAAGCTCGACTTTTCCTTACATGAGCAGCTTGGGAAAGATGCAATACTGAACTCACTACCCAAGTCTTACCTCCCATTCCTCACTCATTATAGAATGACAAAGCCTGAAGTAAACTACCACGGTGTTGCTCCTTGGATTGATTTTGATGATTACAAAGCATTTGAAGGGGTACTAATGATTTTCGCTTGAAAAAGACTTATTGCTCTTCAGGGGTAAAATCATAATTTTATCAAACTCTGATTTGAAAGCATCAAATGATAGAACAAAAGATTTGTAATCCATTGATGAAAATTTTATTATTTTTGGACTTATATTTTGAAAGATATGCATGTTTGAAAAACATGAGTCGACCCATGAGTTGACTCATGGCACATGAGATGATTGGCATGCTGAATTTTTGGATGGCACAAACTTGGCACACCCTGTGAGTCGACCCATGAGTCGACCCCTAAGGCATGAGTCGACCCATGAGTCGACCTCTGCGGGTTTTGGGCCAATTTTACAGAACCTTGCTTCCCATTTGATTTTCTGGTATTCTTCCACAGAGGTCGACCCATGAGTCGACCCCCATGCATGAGTCGACCCATGAGTCGACCCCTGTGATGGGATTGTTCCGCAACGGCTAGTTTTTTAATCCATTTTAAGTACTTTTAATGCTCATTTAATGTGGTCTAACGGCTCTATTTCAGCCCAGAATATTTTTCACTATTTCTTGAAGCAATAAAAGGGACAAATAGGTGGGAATCATTAAGAAGAGAGATTTTGAAAAGAGGATTTCAAGCTAACCTTTCATTCCTAAGCAAAAGCTCACTCAAAGCATTCAAGAAGCCTTTAATCCAAGCTCACCAACTTCTCAAGTGCACATTCAAGTCTCCAACCATCTTGAGGAAATCAAAAATGGTCTTCTTCTTCTTGAGTAAAGTGTATTTAAAGTCTTATACACTCATTAAAGGAGCTTTCTCTGTACTTTTTGTGCTATTCATTGTTATACTCTATTTGAGTTAGTGTTTTTGCTTTGGAAGGGTTCCAAAACAAGGGAAGGTTGATCCGAACCTTGAATCAAAGTGTATTGGGTTGGCTTGTACTCAGAAAATAAGTAGACTAGCTTGGGATAGCTAGAGTCAAAGTTTCCGACATTTGTATTCGGGTTGAATACAAGATTAGTGGATTGGAATTCCCAAGTAGGAGCTTGGGGAGTGGATGTAGGTGCAAGGTTGGCACCGAACCACTATAAATCTTTTTGTTTGTGTTGTGCCTAATTACTCTTCTTTAACTCTCCATTATTCTCTTGCATTCTTGCATTTAGCCATTAGTCTTGAATTAACTTTACTCTCCCAAGTTATTTAGCTATTGTCAAACATTTTTTCATAAGACATAAGTTAAGCATAAAATTTTTAGAAACCCAATTCATCCCCCCCTCTTGGGTTGCATAGCTGGGCAACAAGTGGTATCAGAGCCCGGTGCTCTAACCCTACTTTGATCTAATCAATCAAAGAGCCAAAGATCTATGGCAACTCAAGTCGGCACTTCTCTAGCCGAGGGGCAATCCACTAACCGACCTCCACTTTTCAATGGGTCTAATTACACCTATTGGAAAGCTCGGATGAAAATATTCATTCAAGCACTCGACTATGATATGTGGAATATCATAGTGAACGGCCCTCACACACCCACTAAAATTATAGATGGTGTGGAATCAGCCAAACCCGAGAAAGAGTGGGATGAGGTTGATAAGAAAATGGCCCAATTAAATGCTAAAGCTATGAATGTTCTATATTGTGCTCTTGATGCTAATAAATTTAATCATATTTCTACTTATTCGTTTGCTAAAGAAATATGGGATAGGTTAGAAGTAACCCATGAAGGAACCAATCAAGTAAAGGAGTCCAAAATCAACATGCTTGTGCATAAATATGAATTGTTTAAAATGGAGTATGATGAGTCCATAACTGAAATGTTTACTAGCTTTACTAATATTATAAATGGTTTAAAGAGTCTTGGTAAGTCCTATACTAACAGTGAGCTTGTAAGAAAGATTCTCAGATCCTTACCAAGAACTTGGGAAGCCAAAGTGACCGCCATCCAAAAAGCCAAGGACTTGAACATTCTACCCTTGGAAGAGCTTCTTGGATCATTGATGACTCATGAGCTGAGCATGAAGCAACATCAAGAGGAAGAAGTCAAAAAGAAGAGAATAATTGCCCTCAAATCCATAGCTCCACTAGATGAAAAAACTGATGACACCGAAAATGAAGAGCAGGATGAAGAGTTGGCACTCATTACCCGAAGATTTAAGAAATTTTTGAGAAAAAGGAAACAAGAGATGAGGAAGAGGCCATTCACAAAAGGGGAATAGAGCAAAGAAAAGGATAAAGACCAATCCCTTATCTGCTATGAATGCAAGAAACCAGGACACTTCAAGTCCGAATGCCCATAACTGAAGAAGGGTCCCAAGAAGTACAAGAAGAAGGCCATGATGGCCACTTGGAGTGTGAGTGATGACTCAAGCTCCGAAGAGAAAAACTCGACTGAACAAGCCAACCTGTGCCTTATGGCACACAAAAATGAGATAATTTTCGAAACTCCTAGTGACTTTACATTTGAAGAACTGCATGAAGCTTTTTGTGATTTAGTTGATGAACTAAAGAAACTAGGGATAAAGAACAAAGATCTAAAATTGAAAAATCAATCTTTATTGAAACAAAATGAAAGCATTTCAATTGAAAAATCCACCCTACTTCAAGAAAATCAAAGTTTAAAGAATGAAATTGTCAAGTTAAAACCATTAGTTGAAAAATTCACCTTGAGTTCAAATAAACTTAATATGATTCTTGAAAATCAAAAGGCCGTGTATGATAAGGCTGGACTTGGCTATAACCCCTTGAAGAAATAAAAGTATCTGAAAAATATCTATGTAAACTCTTTAAGTAACAAGTCTTCTAATACTACTTACTTCAAATGTGGTAGAGTAGGACATAAGTCATACACTTGCTTCTCTAACAAATCTGCAAACTCAAATATAAAGAAAATATGGGTTTCAAAAGGAACCATTATGACTAACCAAAAAGGACCCAAGAAAGCTTGGGTACCTAAAACAAAAAGTTGACTTTTGCTTGCAGGTGTGTCTAGCATCCCAAGGAGGAAACAGAAAATGGTATCTTGACAGCGGATGCTCGAGACACATGACTGGTGATGAATCCCAATTCATTACTCTTGATGCTAAGAATGGAGGGATGGTCACCTTTGGAGACAATGGCAAAGAAAAGATCATCGGTATAGGTAACATTGGTATCACTCCCTCCAAATACATTGAAAATATTTTGTTAGTAGATGGTTTAAAGCATAATTTACTAAGCATTAGTCAATTTTATGATAAAGGATATAAAGTTATTTTTGAATCTTCTGTTTGCATTGTAACTAGTCCTATTAATGATGGTACTAAATTTATTGGACATAGACATGGTAATGTTTATATGGTAGATTTAAAT
>NC_026006.2:2065624-2068345 GCF_000442705.2 Elaeis guineensis
GATCTATCTAAAATACACATGCAATGCCTAGTATCCTTGAATGCCAAAATTAATGAAACTAGTTGGCTTTGGCATCGTAGGCTTGCACATATTAGCATGCATTCACTTTCAAAATTAATTAAGAAAGAATTGGTTCTTGGTTTGCCAAAATTGAATTTTGAAAAGGATAGAATCTGTGATGCATGCCAACTAGGTAAACAAACAAGAGTTTCATTTAAATTCAAAAATATTATTTCAACCTCCAGACCTTTAGAGCTTTTGCATATCGACTTATTTGGACCTACTAGAACTACTAGTCTAGGAGGAAAACTGTTGGGTATAAAATACCCACAGCCGGAACCCACGGCGGAACCGCCATCAGCACAGCTCCGCCCGGACTCCTACGGGAGCCGGGCTCCACCGCCATCAGCAAGCGCTGCTCCGCCCGGACTCCTACGGGAGCCGGGCTCCACCGCCGACATCAAAACAGCTCCGCCCGGACTCCTACGAGAGCCGGACTCCGCTCTCAATATCAATCACTGGTAAGCTCAATCCGGACTCCTATCAGAGCCGGACTTCACCCTTGACTTTGTTTGCAGCGCAGCTCTGCCCGGACTACTACGGGAGCCGGGCTCCAACGACGACATCAGCAAGTGCAGCTCCGCCCGGACTCCTACGGGAGCCGGGCTCCACCGCCATCAGCAAGCGCTGCTCCGCCCGGACTCCTACGGGAGTCGGGCTCCGCTCTCAATATCAATCGCTGGTAAGCTCAATCCGGACTCCTATCAGAGCCGGACTTCACCCTTGACTTTGTTTGCAGCGCAGCTCCGCCCGAACTCCTACGGGAGCCGGGCTCCACCGACGACATCAGCACAGCTCCGCCCGGACTCCTACGGGAGCCGGGCTCCACCGCCATCAGCACAGCTCCGCCCGGACTCCTACGGGAGCCGGGCTCCACCGCCATCAGCAAGCGCTGCTCCACCCGGACTCCTACGGGAGCCGGGCTCCGCCGCCAACATCAAAACAGCTCTGCCCTGACTCCTACGGGAGCCGGGCTCCGCTCTCAATATCAATCGCTGGTAAGCTCAATCCGGACTCCTATCAGAGCCGGACTTCACCCTTGACTTTGTTTGCAGTGCAGCTCCGCCCGGACTCCTACGGGAGCCGGGCTCCACCGACGACATCAGCACAGCTCCGTCCGGACTCCTACGGGAGCCGGGCTCCACCGCCATCAGCAAGTGCAGCTCCGCCCGGACTCCTACGGGAGCCGGGCTCCACCGCCATCAGCAAGCGCTGCTCCGCCCGGACTCCTATGGGAGCCGGGCTCCGCTCTCAATATCAATCGCTGGTAAGCTCAATCCGGACTCCTATCAGAGCCGGACTTCACCCTTGACTTTGTTTGCAGCGCAGCTCCGCCCGGACTCCTACGGGAGCCGGGCTCCACCGACGACATCAGCACAGCTCCGCCCGGACTCCTACGGGAGCCGGGCTCCACCGCCATCAGCAAGTGCAGCTCCACCCGGACTCCTACGGGAGCCGGGCTCCACCGCCATCAGCAAGCGCTGCTCCACCCGGACTCCTACGGGAGCCAGGCTCCGCCGCCAACATCAAAACAGCTCCGCCCGGACTCCTACGGGAGCCGGGCTCCGCTCTCAATATCAATCGCTGGTAAGCTCAATCCGGACTCCTATTAGAGCCGGACTTCACCCTTGACTTTGTTTGCAGCGCAGCTCCGCCCGGACTCCTACGGGAGCCGGGCTCCACCGACGACATCAGCACAGCTCCGCCCGGACTCCTACGAAAGCCGGGCTCCACCGCCATCAGCAAGTGCAGCTCCGCCCGGACTCCTACGGGAGCCGGGCTCCACCGCCATCAGCAAGTGCAGCTCCGCCCGGACTTTTACGGGAGCCGGGCTCCACCGCCATCAGCAAGCGCTGCTCCGCCCGGACTCCTACGAGAGCCGGGCTCCGCCGCCAACATCAAAACAGCTCCGCCCGGACTCCTACGGGAGCCGGGCTCCGCTCTCAATATCAATCGCTGGTAAGCTCAATCCGGACTCCTATCAGAGCCGGACTTCACCCTTGACTTTGTTTGCAGCGCAGCTCCGCCCGGACTCCTACGGGAGCCGGGCTCCACCGACGACATCAGCACAGCTCCGCCCGGACTCCTACGGGAGCCAGGCTCCACCGCCATCAGCAAGTGCAGCTCCGCCCGGACTCCTACGGGAGCCGGGCTCCACCGCCATCAGCAAGCGCTGCTCCGCCCGGACTCCTACGGGAGCCGGGCTCCGCCGCCAACATCAAAACAGCTCTGCCCGGACTCCTACGGGAGCCGGGCTCCGCTCTCAATATCAATCGCTGGTAAGCTCAATCCGGACTCCTATCAGAGCCGGACTTCACCCTTGACTTTGTTTGCAGCGCAGCTCCGCCCGGACTCCTATGGGAGTCGGGCTCCACCGACGACATCAGCACAGCTCCGCCCGGACTCCTACGGGAGCCGGGCTCCACCGCCATCAGCAAGTGCAGCTCCACCCGGACTCCTACGGGAGTCAGGCTCCACCGCCATCAGGAAGCGCTGCTCCGCCCGGACTCCTACGGGAGCCGGGCTCCACCGCCAACATCAAAACAGCTCCGCCCGGACTCCTACGGGAGCCGGGCTCCACTCTCAATATCAATCGCTGGTAAGCTCAATCCAGACTCCTATTAGAGCCGGACTTCACCCTTGACTTTGTTTGCAGCGTAG